>NC_089777.1:44732607-44752607 GCF_040412425.1 Macrobrachium rosenbergii | reverse complement strand
TGAGTGTAAACGTAATTTTTGGAAAGATGGTACAAATGTGTGCAAACACGTATTTGATGCATAATCCGAGAGTGGGGAATTTCTAGTGTTATGTTTATATTTATTCACTCATGTGTAAGCTCTAACTGGGAATGGTGATGGATGATTGTTAATGAAAATGTTTATGTAACTTGAAGAAACAAGAGCTGTGAGTCTTACAACAGACATTAGATGTTTGATTTCATCAGCAGTGGCTTTAATTTTAGATCGTGGCTTTAATTTTAGATCGTAAAGTCAATAAAGCAAGTCACCCCCCAACCCAACTCAGCTCCCACACGCACTCACATCACCTCACACAAAATAACACTGAATGTACTTACACGGATCTATCTCAAATTCTAAAGGACTCTTCTTTAACTATAGCCTACCTCTAGCCAGAACTTCATTAAACTCCATCAATTACTTATGAGATATTTTGAAGACCGCATAAACTCCGTCCTGAGTCGGCAATTCAAATGTCATTGTCATATTGGAATAAAAATAGCACTATTGATGATTGGAAATAGGTCATGAGAGTTCACAGAGGTCAAGTGACAATATTTACCAAAAGGAAAATATTCATAAAATGGAATACCCTAAGGATTAATCAAACGAAGCCCCTGCACTAAAGGATATGACATCAGAGATATCGTTTAATCACCTAAGGAGAATAGTTAAAAGGTAAACATGACTCTGTGATCTTAATGAATCTTTAATTCACTCTTCAATGTGTGAAATTAAAGACATCACATTATTCACAAATTACACAAACAGAAAAACACTGATGCAATTTCTATTAAGTACAACAAGGATAATTGGGTCTTGTTAAACAGCTGTCTGTGAGTGTGTGTGTGTATATAGGTATATATACATATGCACAGTATATATATATATATATATATATATATATATATATATATATATATATATATATATATATATATATATATATATCTCTGTGTGAGTGTGTGTGTGTATATAGGTATATATACATATGCACAGTATATAATATATATATATATATATATATATATATATATATATATATATATATATATATATATATATATATATATATATATGTATATATATATATATATATATGTGTGTGTGTGTGTGTGTGTGTGAATTTTTTTTTATACTGTACATTTTATATACAGACATTAGGTTAAAAACGTCGTTTAATATCCAAATCGCACTACTTCAGGAATATCATCGAAGGGGAATTACAAGTGATTAGTGGATTGGTACCTAAGTGACTCGAACACCCGACAGTACCCTCCAATGACTTCCAGTCAACGTTGCTAACCATTAGGCTATTAGGCTATCAAGAGAGGTGTAAGTTAATGCCGACTCTGCTGTACATAATACGCCGAGTGCAGGGATTTGTACTTAACATCGGCATCAACCCACCCCCCACCATGACAGACGATTGGTAAGTCAGGAACAGTAGCTATTTCTTATGAATTTTTATCACATCACCGTCACATTTTACATATAAACACTAGGCTACAAACTTCGTTTAATATACAATTCGCTGTGCTTCAGGAATATCACCGAAGGTGAATTATAAGTGATAAATGGATTGGTACACAAGAGACATGTAAAGCAATTATTCAAGTTTTTCAGCAAGAGTTTATGAGGATAGAAATGTAACTATTAGTCCATGGGCCAGACCAGATATCGGTACCATCCAAGGTGGCAAAACTTTACTTGTGCCATTTTGTTTGTTGCATCAATAGAAGTAAAAAATGGTATGATAGCCTTTCCATGTTGGTAGCTTTGTGGCTTATTTTTGCGAAAAACTCATTTTCGTAGGGTAATTTTTTCCTATTTTCATTTTTTTCAAGAAAACAGTGCATTGTATACATGAAGGGAATAGAGACTAATAATTTAGCAAATTAAATTCTGCACAGATTTGCTTCTATGCATTTTTTTGGTATGTGTCAAAATTTGTGTGCAAATGAAGCCGGAAGTTGAAGGCATGTTATCCGGAAAATAAACAAAAATGCGTTTTCTAGCTATATTTCGATCAATAACACTAAAACAAGTAATTTCTTGATAAAATGTCATAGAGATGAGATTGTAGGGTGATGATTCCTGTTTTGAATGGAATCTTTTTTTCCTTCAAATTTTATATATTGACATCTAAAATGTAAAAAGCTAAAAATTTCTTTTTTTACAGAAATCCCGATCTTGATATTATTTACATCTTAAACCCTTACCAGATTATGTTTCTTAATCCATACTGTTAACTGTTACAAGTGAAAGTGCTGAATGATGGCGGACACTGAACACCCTTGTCCAGAACCGCCTCCAAAGGGCCCAAGGCTAAAGTGCATCATTCATTGTTCAGATGATGCCGACAACCTAATTACACCAAAATCTGTCGACTCTTGGAACACTCTCCTCCAGGTAGCTCAAATACGGCAACATGACCCCATACTGGAATTAGCTAAAGACACTCCTGAAGGAGAGATCCCAGACCTCAATTATCACAGGAAACGTTGTAGCATCTTCACAATGAAGAAAGCACTAGCTGGCATCATTGCACAAAAAAAGAAGACTACCAGTGGCAGTTATGTAAGGGTTGGTTGTGCAAGCCCATCCACCTCAAGAACATATGAAGCAAATAGTATATTTTGTCAGAAAAAAAAAAAACAAATACGCCAAACAACAGAAGACCCAAGAAGTGTTAGTGAAGTGCAGAGAACTTAGAGCCGATGCTAAGATCAGGAATGCCACCACAAAGAAACTGGACAGCAGAATTCTTGGCATTGTTAGCAGAGATATTGTGGCCACTGAAGCACACTGCCACAGGTCCTGCTACAGATTGTACACATGCAGTGAAACTCCACAACAGGAGGGTGCTCTTAGTGCCAATGCTCAAGAAGATGAAGATATATATGAGGTGGCTGTTAGTCAGTCATACAGTGAACTTTGTCATTACATCTGTGAGGAGCTTTCGGTGCCCCAGAGGTACTGATGATGACTGATATTACCTCTAAACTTGCAGCATCGATGAGGAACTTTGGTGTGGATAAAGTACAGGACTCCATCAAAAAAGCACATGCGTCAAAGGATTGAGACCGAGTTTGGTGGTTCTCTTCACATCATCCCAGATCATAATGGCAAACTTCTCATCTATCCAGACAATTTAATAGTGCAGGATCTTGTCGGGGAAAACCAGTCTCTAAAGAAACAGTTGAAGACCCTGTCCAGAGGTGATGCCCAGGAACTCCAAACCAAGACTGCCAAGCAGCTTAGGGCTGATATCAAGACCAAAGCCAAAGATATCAACCAATCCTGGCCACCAGAGATAGAGAGTGTCAAATCTGATATTATTCCAGAATCCTTATTGTATTTCTTGCGCATCTTGCTCACAGGCTCCAACGGCCCTGACAGCATTGACAGTGTAACCCCAAGAGTCCAGTGTCTCATGCAATCATTTGGCCAGGACATAGTTATGCAGTGACATGTGGCAGTGTCAAGCCACCCAAACACATTGCCCTGTCCTTCAGTGTCAAGTCTTTGACAGGTAATGTTCAGCTGATAAGCATCCTCAACCGCCTTGGACATTGTGAGTATTTGGACATTGTGTTGCATACTCACAGATGGAGGAGATTGACACTGCCCTGTGCATGCAGAAGTTGTCTACATCAGGAGGTGGTCCTACACTGCCAAGCAACATTTTTCCTAGTCTCTTCAGAACCTTGGCTTGGGACAACATTGACCGTCTAGAAGAAACGCTGAGTGGTGAAGGCACGTCACACAGAGTGAATGGCATTGCTGTGTAGGAAAAGATAACAGTCCTGGTCCCTGACCAACCCAGGCCTACTGTGACTAGAACAGAGAAGAGGAGCATTGATGCACCTCCGCTGATGCTGCCAACATACAACGCCGGGCAACGGGCAGGCCTACCAATGACGAAGACCGCTGAAGTTGTTGCTGACATGGAGACCAAGCTTGCCAGGCAGAAGAATCTTGTTTGGATGCTGAGCCGCATGCTGCAAAAGAAAGATCAGTCAGTGAGCAGCTGGACAGGCTTCAACATCAACACCCGGGAGGAAGTGGCAGTCACCCCTGACAACATTGGCTACCTTCCCACAATCAATGCCCCTGCCACACAGATGTCCACAGCCAATGAGATTCTCAAGCAATCACTCCACATCCAGCAGTCACTGGGCCTGACAAAGATTGTATGCTTCTTTGACCAGGCATTATATGCAAAGGCTGTCGAGATCACCTGGAAGCACCCTAAACAGTTCAGCAGCATCATCATCAGGATGGGTGCTTTTCATACCATCTGCACTCTTCTAGCAATTGTCGGGAAGCATTTTCAAGATGCTGGGCTCCATGATCTGTGTGTTGAGTCTGGGGTAGTTGCACAAGGGTCAGTTGTGGGCATCATGGAGGGCAGGAAATACAACCGAGCAGTACGACTGCACAAGCTGGTCTATGAAGCCCTTTTGTGCCTAGTGTTGAATGGGTTTCTGCCCTGGTTAGAAACTACAAACATTGACGACATGGTACATCTGGAGGAGTCTCTACAAGTCATTGACATCTTTTCCAAAGACATCTCCCAAAATGGTATGGAACAGATCCTGAAGAACCCCTCTTGCATGTGTATCTTGAATCACCTTGAGGAATACATAGAGGTGCTTAGACGTGGCAGTGGACTCGCAGCATTCTGGGTGACATACTGTGCATAGACGTTGTGGAGATCCTCTTAGGCCTTATCCGTGCATCCAGAGAAGGGGACTGGATCCTCCACCTGTCATGCATCCAAAGCATGATTCCATGGTGCTTTGCATACAACAGGGTCAACTATGCTGGGTACTTGTCATACTACTTAGCTCAGATGAGCCAACTACCTATAACACACCCAGATGTTCACGCTGAGTTTATGGCAGGAAAATTCTCCATGCAGCTGGGATCAGTGAACCCATTTGGCCGTATTCCTGTGGACCAAACTATTGAAGAGACAGTTAACAAGGATACGCAGACTGCTGGGGGAACAAAAGGCTTTAGTCTCAAACCAGGAGCCGTCAGAAAGTACTACATTACACAGGAGTACAGAAACCAATACCTTAGACAACTCAGAGAAATGACAGGAGGGAGCAGCTCAAATCTAATTCATCCTGATCTCCAAACTGAATGGCAGAAGAAGGATGAGCGGGATGTGGAGGCCCTGATAGACATGATGGAAAATAGCTGGCTCAACCCCATGTCTCCAGAAGAGGAAGACCTGCTCAGCCTGTCCACTGGCACTGTAGCACCTCCTGAAGTCAGCAGAGACTTACTGAGAGCTCGTGCAGTAGGAGAAGCAGCATACCAAGAATTGGTACCTTGTACCCTTGAGGTGAAAAAATAACACATTGCATCATAGGATAGCAATCTAAAAATTTCACCTAATTGTCAAAATAGAGATATTTGCGTTTGCTATGGAAACCTCATTTACAACAAATATTCATTTATAACCAAACATATATCTTTAATTAGATTTCCCCTGCAGCTTTATAGCTTTAGATTTGAATTTTGTTTCTATATTTGTATATAGTGGTCACATAATGAAGTGTTCCAAAAAATGGAAAAATTATGGATAAAAATACATTTGTTGTACTATGAATAAAGTCTAAACAAATATACACCTATTTTATATTATGACCTAGAGAAACTCATGAGCAACATTTTGAGCCCTTATTTGTGAGGATATGTTGAGTAGTTTTAAAGTTATGAATAATTTTGTTACTTGAACTTGGAAAAATGGCCCTCTTAAATTTCGTCTCACTTATATGTTTGAACGGTGATATCAGTCAAAAAGCTACTCATCTGAAATGGCTATTCATGTCATTTCATTAACTTTAGAAATCAGACTATCCAAAGAGCAGCATAAAGTTTTGCCGCCTCGAATGGTACCAATCACCCAAAATTTGGGGTCTGTGTGCTTACACAGCATTTCTTTATAGATCTAGTGGTATACAGTCTGTTATGCAGTAGGTCTGCGGTCCGCCAAAGAAGAATAGGCCTTTAAATCTACTTACAGAGTATGAGTACAATTATCAACTCTTTTGTACGCATTTTTTTTTATGCAAGGAAAATTTTAATATTATTGAAAACATTATCGTTAACTTCTATTTCATGTAAGGAAAATAACAGTTTATTTTGAACATTAGTACTAATAAATAAATACATACATATATACATACATGCATATATATATATATATATATATATATATATATGCATGTATATATTTATTTATTTACATATTGCATCCTTCTCGTGTAATTTTTCAACTAATTTATCATGAGCCTCATTTCGCTTTCTTGCATCAGAATAATCCTTGTACTTAATTAATTCTTCACAGACAAGGATGTTGCCTATGAGGTTCAATAAACTCCTGCCAGAACTCCTTATCCTCCAACGTAGCTGTCATGTTTCCCTTTCAGCATCTAGCTGAAACTGACGTAAATCCTGAGATCATGCCATAGACATGGAGGATGAACTAAAACGGAAGCCACGAATATGGCAACGGCAGGTTGCGAGCTGGTCGGAGAGGCTGACAGAATCCGCCCACTTTTGGTCGGAGAACACCATAGACAGTGAGGTTTACGTCCGGTTCAGACGACCGTCTATGGGGCCCTTTAGGTACAGTGGTAATTGGGTTCCAACTTCTTTTATAACTTGTGTGGCTTGGTTGGCAACGGTCTTATTTTTCAATTGAAAACCTGGGTTCGATCCTGATGTGAGTCAGAAATTATATAAATATAATTAATTAAATATATATATATATATATATATATATATATATATATATATATATATATATATATATATATATATATATATATATATTATATATTATATATCTATCTTATTTTCTTCTTTCATTTTTAATGCTTTTTTCCCATTTATATGGGGTAATACGATGCCTTGTTTTTTGAAGGACTTTGATTTGGCTTTGGGGTAGACTTTTGTAGTCTCGATCGGCTGCCCTGCCTGTCATCACTTAGACCCGATAGCATGTGTACATGTATTGTACCAGTCACCAATATATATATATATATATTTCTCCCATTTTTTTCCCATTTGTATGGGGTCATTAAGCTTCTTTTTGAAGCGTTTGTAGATGGGTGCCACAGGTCAAATATATAGCATGTGTACATATATTATACCATATATGCCCTATCTATATATATAGGCGTTATATATGCCATATATATATATATTTTATATATATATATATAATTTCCTGTGGCACCCATGGGGATGCGTAGGGCCTTGATGAACTCATGCCACCACATTCTGTCCTAGGCTAACTCCTCAAGATCTCTCCAACACTTGCCTCCTGCTTCCCGCCTCATTGTCCTCATCCACATCTCCTTTGGTCTACCTCTACCTCCTCTACCAAGGGCAACCCACCCAGGTGTATCTCATACTATTCCCTGTCTCCTATACACATGGCCTAGCCACTTCCAGCGTGAGAACCTAACATACTCATCGACCGGCTGCACCCCCCATTACTTCTCTAATTCTGTTATTTGATATCCTATCTCTCCAATTAATTCCTAATATTCTTCTGAGTGCCTTATTTTCAAATACTAAGAATTTATTATCCGAAGTCACTGTACTGTACCATGACTCATGCCCATAAATCAAAACACTCCCAACCATTACCTTATAAATTCTGATTTTTGTATTCACAGAAAAATTTCTATTATTCCAAATATTTTTAAGTGTTCCCATTGCCTGATGAGTCTTTCTAAATTTTTCCATAAATTCTGTGCTCAGAGAACCATCCCTACCTAAATAAGTACCTAAATATTTAAACTTATCCACTTGCTTTACAACCAAGCCTTCAATTAGACAATCCTGTGCATTTTCAATATTCATATTCATGATTTCAGTTTTTCCATTATTAATAACCAAACCAACCTTTCGACCTTCACTCACTAAACACTTCAACACTCTCTGCATCTTTTCTGGTCCCTTGCAAATCAAAACCATATTATCGGCATAATTCAAGTCAAGAAGTTTCCCATTTTCTCCCCAAAGTATACCTGCATCCATCTCTCTTTTAACCCTTCTCATAACGTAATCTATGACCAATGCAAACAACAGAGGAGACAGAATGCCACAATGAATCACACCAGACTTAACTCACACACCCATCAACCATCACTTTACAAGATGTGCCCTCATGCATGTTCATGATAACCGTCACAAGCTTTTCCAGTAATCCATAATGCCTTATGATTTTTCCCATAGTCCATCTCAAAATACTATTAAAGGCCTTTTCAAGATCAACAAATCAAAGACTTAACGGAGTTTTCATTCTATTAGCTTGCTGCATTAAATGCCCAGCTATGAAGATCTGATCATTGCAACCCTGCCCCTTTCTAAAACTGGCCTGGTCATCCCTCAGAATACCATCAACCACTGGCTCCAACCTATTCAACAATACTCTTCTGGAAATTTTCGAGGCTACAGGTGACAGTGATTCCCCTCCAATTACCACACCTACTCAGAACTCCTTTCTTTGGAACTTTAATGATCACACCATTCTTCCAGCACCCCGTCACCCATACCTCATTGAATAATATCTTCAAGACAAATACTAGTATATCCTCCTCCACTTTAAACATTTCCGAGAATAAACCATCCTCTCCTGGTGCCTTATAATTCTTTAACTGTTTTATTGCCTTAACTACTCCTTCTAGCCTGATCTCACCTTCATCAATATTCAAATCTTCCTGAGCAGGCGGTATATCCTCTTTCGGTCTATTAAGAACTGTCTCAAAGTGCTCTTTCCATCGATTTCTGATTTCAACATTTTTGGTCAATAAATTACCTTCCATATCCCTGACTGGTATATCCTTACACTTACCAGCACTGCCACTCATCTCTCCAATTGCTTTTCATGCTATCCTCTGACGCTGACCATCATTTTTGTTAATTAATGTTTCAGTTTCTTTAGATCTTTTTTTCTCTCTTAGTTAGTCTTTTAACTTCTCAAAACTCACTTGGTTCTTGCTAATTTAAGATCTTCTTCACTATCAAAATGCATCTCACTCCTCAATTTTGACTCACCTCTCTTTTTGATCATATCACATGCTTCCTCAGACATCCACATCTTCTTCCTCAATCTGAGTCTTCTTCTACAACCAGCAACCCCATGCATCTTTATTCACATCCCCGACATCCTATCTACACTTCTCCTCCCTCCTCCAATTTTTACCAAAAAACTGTTTCTGCAGTCTCTTCTAAATTCCTCTTTTTCCTCTCCTTCCTTTCTAAGCATATCAATATCGTACTTTTTAGCTTAAGTCTTATTTTTGCAATGCTGAGATGATGATTACTATCAATATCTGCTCCCCGATTAACGTGAACATCGAGGAAAGAACTTCTGTGCCTATTTTCCACACGTGACACCCATATCGTCTTTGTGTATATTTGGAATGCCCCCTAAAAGACCCTCCATCTTCACTCATCCTCCATCTTACCCATAAAAGCCTCAAATGAACATTGAAGTCTCAATACAAATCAAAACATCATGTTTAGCAACTCTTCCTATTCCTTCCTGCAGCTTTCCATAAAATGCATTTTTCCTTTTATTAGGCGCATCATTAGTGGGTGCATATCACAAACTGATGATCCTTGAACCATGTGTACAACAATCGCTCGTCCATAGTGTCCCATTCACATAGAGCCTTCTTTGCCTTGCATCCCAACAGCAATCCTACTCTCTGGTAATGCATTTCATCCCGTCGGCCAGACGTCAATAAGCATAAATTATTCTCCAAATCCAATTTATCGACTCAGTTAATCTTGTCTCTGTTTGCACAAATTTATCATTCATAACTTTGAAAAAACTAACTCCTCAATTTTGCCTGATTTAGCGTTCTCACGTTCCAATTAATTTAAAAGAATCTGGAGACCGTGAGATTCAACCCTGGCCATGTAAGTGCTGCGCGGGACGGGGAGCCATTCCTCTTCTGTCAGAGTCCATCAAGGTTTCTTTGGCTAACTACATATGCCACACTCACACACACACATGTATATATATATTATATATATATATATATATATATATATATATATATATATATATATATATATATATATATATATATATATATATATATATATATATATATATAGTCTCGGTAATTGGGCGCTACTTGGAAATCTTAGCTTAATGATAAATAATATTGCCAAGACCAGAAGAACATTCTTTTATTATACGCGCTTTCGAGGTATAAAACCTCATCATCAGGCTGGAAAACCGACAAGGATGAGGAAATTGCAATAAAATGAATTGTCATAATAAATCTTCAGCAAAAATACTAACCAAATATATAAAACGAACAGTAAATACAAACTTGAGACGCAAAATAACGAAAATTAAAAACGAACACAAACATAAAAATTGAAAATATAAAATAAGGCGAAATGGAAACAAACTACCACTCACACAGTAAAATAATTAACGACCCAATTGTTACCTACTATGAAAATTACACGATAGCTAGTTGAATAGCAAAGCTCAATTCCGTTTCATCTTTTTAATAACAAGCGACTCTGAAATTAGAAGGTCCAGTCTATTTTACCCCAAAACAGGTCAGTGAAAGGATGGTCCTTTAAATGTAGCAGAAAAAGGGTGGTTCGGAAGAAGAAACCTAGTTTAATAAAAGGATCTTTGTTCCAAAATTTTCTGAGCCAGCGGAACTAGATCTAGTATCGCAGACCACACAACGAACGAGTGAACAAGTAAACGACACAGGAATTAAGGTCCACAGTCAGAGTAGGCTTCTCCCTCAAAAGTGATCTTATAGTAAGAGGATTATTGAAAACAAGCCGAAAACTAATTTGAGGGAAACAATGCTCAAGTATTTCTTGTAACTTTTTTTCGGACCATATAACTACTATGACCAAGTTAAGGCAGTTTAATGTACTTTACATCTTTACTAGCAGTACTGTACACCGGTCTGGGACAAAACTTTTCATTTGAAAAATTTTTGTTTTACAAAGTTCTGAAAAATTTTTTAAATGAAAAGTTTCTGACGAAATTGTAGAAGGAAACAAGAGAATGAATGGTTGATGACAAAGGTGAATTTGGTGCAAGTAAATGGTTTGGAGAGATTGTGAAAATACCGAAAAAGGTAATGGAAGTGATAATACATCCAATGAAGAAAACAGTACTAATAATTGTGAATTACTAGTAGAAAATAATGAAAAAGGAAATAACGACATAGCTGATGATAAGATAATAAGGTTGCAACCTAATATAAGTGAATGGAAGAATATGCCGCAGTGGACGACGACCAAACGTATAATACTGATAATGCAGTATTCAAAGGAAGCTACTATGAAGATGGAATAGTGAAAGGTATAACTACTGTTGACGTGCATGTGTTTGGGGACGCGGGAAAAGAGATTGCATCTGGAATGAATATGGAAGAAGAGGGTTGTGAGGAGGACACGATTCAAGAGGACGGTTTGGATCCAATTCAAATCTGGATTGCCGAAAACACTACCGTTACCAAGGAGAGACTAAATTTAGAAGAGGGAATTCCTTCTGATTCTGAATGCATGATGATAGTGATGGTACAGAATCAGACGATTCTCAGTTGCCTTTTAACCAGGAGGAATGGAAAGTGGTACAAACGAAGGAAAAAATTTTAGTTCTAAGTCGTAATGCTAAAACAGTAGCAAAAACAAAAAAAGTAAGTGCAAAAAAGAGAAAAATAGAAATACCAGTTCATGAAACTTAAGGTATGAACCCCAAAATAGCTAGTTAATCGACATGTATTACCCTTAATTATTTTCATTCGTATTGGAACTCTTAAACATTAGTGGTCTTTCAGATGTAAACAAACAGATGAATTTGAATACTTTTCTTATCTATCATAAAACTGATATCATTTTGTTACAAGAATATAATATAAAGACTTTGAGCAATATTACTTATTTGTTAAATTATTATGACGTTGTTCTGAATCCGACCATAAATATTAAGGTGGAACTGCAATAATGATAAATAAGAAAATAAATGCTAAAATAATAAGCACTTATAACAAAAGCTCTAGACTAAGTATGATTAGAGTAAACATTCAAGGAGAAGAGATTAATATCATGTGTATTTGTGCACCCTCTGGGGCGAATTGTCAGGGTGAAAGAGAGGAATTTTTTGAGGAGGTTATGCTTCCTCTTAAGCAAAACAATGTAAGTAGATGTAATGTTGGAGCTGATTGGAATTGTATTATAAGTAATAGGGATTCCTCTGAACCAAAAGGTTCAAATTTTTCAAATACGTTAAAGCAAATTGTCAGTGTTTTGAAACTGAAAGATGTACATAATATTATGCCAAAAAATCCTGAATATACATTTATGAGGAAAAATTATGCTGCACGATTAGATAGAATATACTGTACATGGCTGACTTAATCGCAACTGTGAAATATTAAAAAACAGTAGCAGTATCATTTTCTGACCACTCTTGTTTTTTATGTGATTTTAAATTAGGTAATGTGTTACAATTTGGAAAATCATACTGGAAACTTAATGTTTCTCTCCTTGAGGTTTCAGGGGTTAAGGAAGATTTTGAAGACCATTGGATAAAATGGAAAAGAGAGAGAGGTAATTATGGTTCCATGCTTGAATGGTGGGAGAAACTAGTAAAGATTAAAGTTAAGGAATTTTATAGTAAAGTGGGTAGTATGAAAAAGAAAATGAGATGTAATATGTTGAATATTCGTGAAAATAGTCTAAGGTCTTTACTTGAAACTGCTTACCAGACAGGGAACCCTGATATGGAAGAAATAAAGAGAATTAAAAGTAGAATTCAAACAAAGTTAAGTATACCTTAGTTTAACCATGAACTGAACGAAGGTATTAAGATAAGAACAAGATTAAAAGACATACCATGCGGCGAGAAAATGTCAAAATACTTAATTGGTAAACAACGAGAAAGGCAAGTTAAGAAAATTATGATGTGTGTGGGGAACTGAATTACGGTCCTTTTCAGCCATTCAAAAGTCTTGTATGCACTTTTACTCAGATTTGCGTCCTTTTCAGCCATTCAAAAGTCTTGTATGCACTTTTACTCAGATTTGCACTCTTGTCATATAAGAGATCAAGATATGCCAAAAAAAAAACTTTTAGAATATATAGAAAGTAAACTTGATGATGCTGATAGAAAATTAATAGAACAGCAGTTTGATAAGAAAGAAATATTTCGTACAATGAAAAAATTTGCAAAGAATCGAACCCTAGGTATTGATGGGCTCCCAGTTGAATTTTGTATAGCGAACTGGGACATCACAGGGGATGATTTTACTGGATTAGTTAATTTTAAATCAAGAATTATGAAATTAGGGGGTTCTCAATATTAGGGTATAATCACACTTATAAAGAAGGGTGATGGTGAGAAAGATTTGAAAAATTGGAGGCCAATTTCTCTACTTTGTGTAGACTATAAGATTATTGCGAAATTACTACCTGAAAGAATGAAATTAGCAATGGGAAAAAATCATTAATGATGGTCAATACTGCTCAGTTCCCGGGAGAGGCATTGTACAATGTACCATGCTTATAAGGGATATTATGTATTATGTTAATGAGAATGATACGGAGGCAGCATTTTTGAAGCTTGATTGGTACAAAGCATTTGATATGGTAAATACAAAATTTCTGCTAAAAATAACGAGTAAAATCAGATTTGGGGAAAAATACGTTGGTTAGACAAAAATGTTGTACGAAACTGCAGAGAGTGCATTATGTATAAATAACTTCATTGGTGAATTTTTCGCAGTATCTAGATCGGTAAGACAAGGGTGCCCTTTGAGCATGATGTATGCCATATACCAGGAACCTTTTTAAATAGCCTTAAACGCAAACAACTCTGTTACACCACTATCCCTGCCTGGGGTCTTAAATTTTACTGTCAAAACCATTGGTTATGCAGACGACACAAATATCATCATTTGCTCTGATAATAGTTTATTAGAAGTCGATAGAATAGTTTGAGAATTTGAAAAGGCAACTGGAAGCAAGATTAATAGAAATGGAAAATCTAGAATTAATGGTATGGGGAAATGGAAATTCAAAAATGTATGGCCTATTGGGGATTTTTCATTGAAACAATTATCAACTTATTAGAATGTCAAAGTAAAATGCTCTTTGGTAGAAAACTAACAATCTTTCGAAGGTCCGCTTATATTGATACCTGTTTACCAGCAAAACTTTGGTATGTTGGCCACATATATCCTTTAAGCCATAGCTACGGGAACTTGATTGAGAAGATGTTTCAAATATTTATGGAATGGTAGATATGAACCAGTGAAAAGAACTACTGTGTATAGGAAAAATGTGCTTTTCTGTTTGTCATATGTTGTCTTGCAAGAGATATTCTGTGCAATAATATTAAAATGTCGTTTGTGTATCTGTTAAACTTCACAAGAAAAATAGCGCATTATAGTTTCTTCAATAACGTAAATAAAGAAGGTTACGTCAGACAAGCGCACATGCGGCTGCTTGTTTTGAACACGGATAGCTCTGGTTGAGGGCTTTGTCACGTATGTACGTATGAGGCGATCGTACCTAATTTTTTTATGTCAGGACGAATACGCATTCCTCATCTTAGTCTCACGTGCCAATTGCTATGAGCCAACCTTGGAACAGGTATAGCTCTGGTAGAGGGCTTTGTACGCAGAACATTCTGTGGGGTTTTAAATTGGCGGGTACCGAGTAAGAGTGCCATTCTAATTATAAGGGTTATCTCGTTGATCACTTTAAAGTCAATCCTCTCTCTCTCTCTCTCTCTCTCTCTCTCTCTCTCTCTCTCTCTCTCTCTCTCTCTCTCTCATATAAAAGATACTAAGAGGGTGTTTAAATTTGTAACGTAAAGTACATTGTTTTTGGTCACTCTTTGATTTTGATTTTAATTGTGAAGTTTAACGGACAGAATTGTGTTAGTGTGTTCGGCCCACCTTGGTTCGGCCGCTGCAACATTTAAGGTAAAATCGAAAACCATAGTTTTTGCGTTGAGTATCTTTGATTTAGTGACTGATGGATCGGTCACGAAAAGGTGAAAAACTTTGGTACCACTTGGGTATTTTGGTATACTCTCATTTTTCCTATTTTATGCATTTGTATATTTTGTCAAAGTATTGTTCAAATTGTTTGTTGAATTTCATTTTCTTTCAAAACTTAATATTTTTGCTTTGATAATCTAACATTTTGTTTCATAACTAGATTCAAGAATTAATTAAAATTGTATTTCCAAAAATATTGAAGTTTAATTTCAGAGTAATTGTAAACTATGATTTATTAAGAAAAAATATTTTGTATTTAAAATTTTATGCAGCTGTGTTTCATTTGCTGACCATCAGTGGTAGGATTAACTGTTTTTGTAAGTGAATCAGAGATCGTTTTTTGGAAGTGATTCAAATCGAGGAGAAAGGTTTGCAGTGGAAATACAAAACTTAATAGAGTGATGCCCTTCCATATATACTGCAGTATATTTTGTTTAAATACTGACAATTCACATTACTGATAAGTCTTTTAAGAGATCACTGGTTGCCTTTAGAGTATTCAGTCGTATTTTTTGTTACAAGAGTTCGGGTACCTGGCTATAAGTGAGGTAAGTTGTGAATTCTATATTTAGTAAATGTGTGATAACCAGGTATTTGGAACTACATTGTAATAATACACACACACACACACACACACACACACACACACACACACATATATATATATATATATATATATATATATATATATATATATATATATATATATATATATATATATATATATATATATATATATATATATATATATATATATATATATATATATATGGGTCTAGCAGCCTCCTAGTAAATAATAGTGCTTAAAAACCTTTCCTATCATGGAAAAGACATACTTTACAATATGTATACAGGATGTTTCGAAATTAGAGGCCCCCCTCTACAGCATAAACTAAAATTGATATGGACAAAAAACAAAAGTAATTCAGAACAGGTATTTATTTAAGTTTCTCTCTGAGTATTTAATATTTTGTGTGGCCTACATCTGCCTGTACCACAGTCTGCATTCTTCAGGGGTATGATTTCAGCAAATTGCAAAAAAGCTGAGACTCAAACTCCATTTACCTGAGTACTTCGGTCACCTCTTTTCAGGTCGTCAAGGCTTGGTATACAATCATAGTTCACTGTGTGTGCTTCAGCACGATCCTTTAAGATACTACCAATGTTTTCACACACATTAAGGTCAGGGGAGCTACCTGGAAATTCACTTGACGAGAAGAAATCGATACCACTGTTTCATAGCAGCTCCTGTGTCTGAAGAGCCTTGAAACATGGTGCCTTATCATGCAAAAATGTGACTTCTTCAACAGATAACACATTTTCAGGATCTTTGAGGAAAGGAAATACTCCACCAGTAAGCACAGTTTCTCTGAAGTATTCGCCATTCCATGACTGTCCTTTTTCTTTGATGATCCACATTAACTGTTTGGCTGTGAAACAGAGAAAAATTTCCAAACATTCAGGAAATTTCACAACTTGGCGATAGCGCAATTCATCGCTGATATCATCCAACTTTGCAGCCCAAATGATGTCATTTTTATGATTTGGCTTCCTGACTGTGTAAATGAAGAATTCATCTGATGCGGCAACATGGAGAAAGTTAGCTTCATCCCAATCTTTAAGAAATGAACCATAAAACCATGCATGGTCTTCTCTCTGTTGCTGATTGATGTTGAGCTTGCTGATAACATGAAATGGCTTGATATCAGATTTTTTCAACTCACAATATACAGCACTATAACTTCTCTTCTTTCCTCTTTTTGTTTCTAGTTCAAGCGCCAATTTACATAAAGACTTTCTTGGTCTATCCACTGCCTCAGCTATGATGTCTTTTGATTCCTGAGAAAGGACTTCAGGCCTTCTAAGACTCTCACTCTTTTCATGATGACAGTCACATGGATTTTTGTTCCAGTTTCTTTTAACAAAGGATTCATCTCTTTTAACATATTTAGCCATCCAGAAACGTGAAATGAAGGATGTGCCAGCATCCCTGGTCTCTCTGAAGGTTATAGCTCGGATTCGGTCAATCCATCTGATTTCCTCTGAGTTGTTAGCCATGGCTGTATCTAACTCCATCACTCAGTCTGAAAATACAAGAAATGTAAAATGAAAAATAGCTTAATAGAAGCTTGAAATAAAGTACTTGGAGACAGGCTATAGCAGAAAACTTCATAACTTTCCATTTGTTCTGTGGAGGGGGGGGCCTCTAATTTCGAAACACCCGGTATATATTTTCATAATTCTGCTCAGTTAATTATGTGTGACCTTTTGTTATGTTTTAAAAGTAAAGTGACTTTCTAATGTTTTTGTTTTTTTGGTCACAAAAAGTATAGTTAAGTTTTTATTATTTACTTGGTTTCTCTGTATTGCTGATACTTTGCCCACGAGTTGTTTTTCTTTTTTTTTACATTTTTTGTTTGTATGGCTATTGGAGTGTCGGGCAGTTTACTTCGGTCATGGCAGGGCATTACCATGACGAGTCTGTTGTCCACTCTGAATTGCTGTAAAGGCCAGTTCTCGCACCATCTACACTGGTTGGGTTGATCTTCAGGCAGTTACTGGAGTTTTGCAGTGTGTCAGAGATCCCGCTTTTTGTGCTTTGTTGATCGTTTGGTTAACTGCGGTCCGAGGCCCTTCCTCTTTCATCTAGCTGCGGTAGATTCGCCTCCAGGGATCCTCCTGTGAGTGCAGTACACTTCTACTGTCATTCAGAGTGCCCGCTCCTGGTTCCTATCTTGGTGGCACACCTCGACCAACTTCTCCCTGTTCTCCTGCCTCCAGTTCCTCGCTGCACCTTAGAGCCGTCATACTGACTCTCCGTTTGGTGGTAAGGGTTGAACCTTTAGGTAGCTGAACTTTAAGGACGTCGCTGACACGCTTTAGCACCTTCTTTACCAGTTCGTGTATTGTGTTGACCTACGGCCCTGTGTGTATGCTGAAGCTCCTGTGTTTTGTAACACAGTTTATTTTGTATTAAGTTTAAATATTGGCTTTCATATGTATACTGTTGTTAATTGGGTTTTAAGGGTGTTAATTAGGTTTAGGGTTTTCTTCTGTCTTTTTCTATGACTATCCCGTCAGTGTGTGTGAGCTGTTTGCTTCCTCTGTGTGACAGTTGTGGATGTGTCTTTCCAGAATTGTACAATGAATGTGTTCTTTTCCTGTAACTAGACTTCAGTGATATTGGTTTTTGAGTATTTATAATAAACATTCAGTGATATTGGTTTTTGAATATTTGTAATAAACATTCAGTTAGAAGCTCAGAGTGTTTTTACCTCTTTTTGAGTAATTTTTCTGTCATTGGTTGTTCCATAAATGGTCAAACACGAGGCTATATCCTGTGAGATTCTGACTGTTTACGAATGGTAAGAATTATTGTAATGAAACAAAAACGTCGTTACAATATATATATATATATATATATATATATATATATATATATATATATATATATATATATATATATATATAATATATATACATATACATATATATATAATATATGTGTGTGTGCCATTAAATACGCTTACCTAATTAGCAAGAACGGATACTATCTTGCGGAGAAATACAAAAATTGTTGACTAATTCACGCAGCAGCCACTCTATCAAAGTATTATTAATTATAAAGGAATACACAACTCTCTTGTTTTTCGTCCAATTTTCGACGAACAATATTTTTCAATATTGGTTTCCATCGAAATTCTTCCCTTTTTTCTTTTATAACTTTATACTTCCTCTGGTTAGAGTCACTACATTTTTTAAAATAATTTTTATAAAAGAAATAGTGAACATTACTGGGTAAACATCATCTGGTTAAAATGACAAAATATTTCGTATCTCAAATAGAAAACTACCGAATTTTTATGAATTAACTACATTCTGGTTTAAAAAGAAAAATATTTTATTTCTCTTATTTCCACTACATAAGGAAATAAACGAAAACTTGAACATTCTACTGTAAAACCAAAGCAAAAATATGCTGACAGATAATTTTCTGTGTTTCTCTGGGAAACAGAAAAAAAAAGAAGGCAAACTGCAGCAGATTAGGGTCAAAACGAAAATATGGTAGCGGGACAGTACATACAAACATACCAACGGTTGGAAAACCAGCGTTAACGCCTGAAGGACGGGTCCTACCCTCATTAGCGAGGGGTCAAATTTTACAAATCCGCTGGGATCCCTATTTCCCTTTTCCCCGACTTTCAAGTGCCTTCCTTAGAATTAAACTCCATGCATATTTATTTTGAGATTAATAGATCAAGTTTATACATGCCATGACTAACGTTCATATTCTTGCAGAAATTTTATTTTATAAAACTAGACTTAATGATGTTTCTTTCTAGTGCATTATTAGAATAAACTATCTTTTTGCTCCTGCCCGGTTAACTGTATGATCGTTTTCACTAACATGTACGAAAATCCCACTGTTCATCTATGCATTTGTTACACATCTTTTATGCTGATGTATTCTCTTTTCCAATTCTTTACCAGTTTGACCAATATAAAAGTTATATCACAAGAATTACATGGATTCTGGTATACACATCCTTTAGTTCTTTCTAAGTACATGTTTCAATGTATTTTTGTTCTTAAATGCAACATTAACTCCAAAATTCTTAAGAAGATGGGAATATATTTAAAATTATAATCATATGGCAGTACAAACAGTTTTTTTGTTTTGTTTTTGTTTTTTAAGGTTCTTCTTTGTTAACATAAAATGTCTTTTTTCCGTTTTCAATGTTCTGGCTTTTACAGTCAGGATATTTACATTTCTTCTCTACACTGGTGATCATATGTATTTCATCATCAATGTATTCAGGGCTACATATAGGTAATGTTCTTAAAATCATATATTTGAAAACTATTTTCTGAACTATTTGCTGC
>NC_089777.1:44687607-44727607 GCF_040412425.1 Macrobrachium rosenbergii | reverse complement strand
CATTATTTACAATTATAATATTTATAATATGGTTACAGTATACATCAACACATTATAAAAGGTATTTCTTTACAAAAGCAAAATCCCTCTAAACTGACAATTTACACATCTTGTTTTAGTCACTGGCTACTCAAAAACAGTCATTAATACACTCTTTTGTGAAAATTTAATTTATTCTTTCCTTGTAATTATTTTTTTAATAGACACCTATCATAACAAAATTTGCTCTTAAAAAAGGCATCTGTTTCCTCTTTCGTATAATGTTTCTTTTTGCTGACCCAAACAGCATATAAATGCCCTATAATTAATACCATGACACTAAATATATAAATATAGAGAAAAGGTGAGCAACAGGACAGTTGAAACAAGGAAGGTAAAGGGGTTGTACAAAAGTTACGAAGAGACTTTGATTGTATATGAGACCAGGCTGGAATGGAAATGGGGTGTGGATGTTGAATTGAAATAAAGAGGTTCAAAGCTCCTGAGATGAACTGTTACAGCAATGTATACACAGATAAGTATTGAAATGGTAAGAAGTTAGGAGTTACTCAGCATAATTAGCAAAAAAAAAGGTAGATTAGGCGAAAGGAGAGACCACAGTGATCTGATCATAAGGACAGCATGGAGGCCGAAATATTGGTGAAGAGGAAAACCAAGAAAAACCTGGATAGAGGAGCTGAAATAGCTATTGGAAAGGAAGAGATTTCATACCCTGGAATTGCCAAATGCATGCAAGATATTGGTTAATGGTAAAGTGTTTGTAGAGGGTTTGAAATTCTGCAGATGAGCACCCTATATGAAGCAGACTACAAAGTAATATATATAGACTACAGATATATATATTTATATATATATATATATATATATATATATATATATATATATATATATATATATACATATACATATACATATACATATACATATACATATATGACTTTTATCACATCACCGTGATTCATATACAAGCATTAAGCTACAAACGTCCTTTAATATCCAATTTGCTCTACCTCGGAAATAATATATTTTCATATATGCTACCGAAGGGGAATTTTTTAGTTGATAATAGGTTCGTCGTTTGGCCGCGTGGGTAAAGGCGTCACTGTAGTACTGAATATTGTCTTTCGTTGGTTCGAGCCCACGGGACGACGAACTTATTATCAACTAAAAAATTCCCCTTCGGTAACATATATGAAAATATATTATTTCCTAGGTAGAGCGAATTAGATATTAAAGGACGTTTGTAGTTTAATGTTTATATAGATATATATACACATATACATATATATACACATACAGAGAGAGAGAGAGAGAGAGAGAGAGAGAGATAATGGCTTTAACACTAATTCGTCATTCTCACTAGCGCCTCAACTCGTCGCTCACTTTCCCTCACTCATTCTTTGGATTTTGTGTGCCACTGCTCTGCTTCTCTTTCTCTCTTTCCCGTTACTTTTTTTTTGCTGCTCTTAGGTGTCTGTTTACTTTAGCTGTTAGTGCTTTTTCTTTGGCCTCACTATCATTATTATTCAAAATAGGGAGCATTTACGCGTAACAAGACAACTGGGTCGTTATTTTGCGAAATCCTCAAAATGTGGAGAGCGAAAAATAGACAGATTAACAAGTAAAAATCAAAACAAAGACGGCTTAAGAATACTACATCCTTGAGGACAATAAATAGAGCTCTGCTATGCAAATTTTCTTCTACAGCGAATTTCCTTAAGTAAAAGATTCATCGAATTTTGTTTAGTCAATGATTCGGTGAATTTCCTAAATTTTAATGAAAAATTCATCGCATTCCCTCCAGTAAGGTGAAATGAAATTCCAGCCTGGGGCTAAGAAAGTATCAAAATGTATTTCAAAACGGGCCACAACAATTATTATTATTAAAATAGTTTAACCAGACCACTGCACAAGCGTTAGTATTTCAGGGCAAAGGGTCACGCCCTTTAAAATTGTTGGGCGGAACGACCTGGGGCATTAGTTTAGCTAAGTAACCAAAGAAAGTTGAGTGCCGGGTTAACACCCACAGAGAGAGAGAGAGAGAGAGAGAGAGAGAGAGAGAGAGAGAGAGAGAGAATGGTCCTCCCTAAGCGCCGTCGAGGCCTTCCTGTTCTTAATGACGATGGGCCGGCTTACTTTTTAAGAGGATAACCTAATGATCACTAACGTCACTCACTTTTGATCTCTCTCCACACCAGCTGCGAATCCCAATAGTTGACCATCAACCATGTACACAAGACACTCTTAAAGACAAATTCCAACAGACCTTTTCTCTTGTTTGAGTAGCAAGAAAGTTAATATCTGAAGGCATTGTTATATTTCTAGCAGCCAAGTAAGGTAGCGTCTTCACCACACTTTTAGATTTATTCACTTCTTAACCCTTTATATGCTTTTTACATACAGAAATAGCTTTGTCTTCCAAAAACAGCTACCTTCTTATTGATAAATTCACTTCACTCATCCCCTCTACATGTATATATATATATATATATATATATATATATATATATATATATATATATATATATATATATATATATATATATATATATATATATATATATATATATATATATTGATATATACTCTATACTCTGCTGTTCGGCCTCCCTGTATTATTTGAGTACTAATATACTCCTAACAAAGACCAGAAGAACTTTCTGGGAAAAGCAGAGAGAACCGGCTTAGGCTGTGTTTTCAAAATTAACCATTCCTAACAGCTTATAAGTTAGTATTAGGGAGCTATTCCACAGGGAGGTTTTTCACCAGGTCACTTCTAGTGAGGGTGTTCTTAAATATTCCTTTTCTCTGTCCTATGCATCGGCGATGTTTTTGTCATTTTTTCAGACTGCCGCAGGCTATGAAAGGAATGTTGGTCATGAGAACACAGCGACCCCACTTCCAACCTAGGGTCACAGAGAGAACCCAACCATCTTCCAAGGCACACATGCGTGTCCGTGCCTCTGATAATTCTATCCTTTGTCCCTTTTCCGTATTTTTTTTACTAAGTGAATAGACGTATCACGTTGTTCCAACTCCCAGGCATCCGTTGCAGTGTGCAAGCAGCCTACGTGAAGGTAAGTTTGGAATTGACAAGATTTCGTTGATCTGGTGGTATTCTTCCACTGCTATTGGAAAGGAAGAGATTTCATACCCTGGAATTGCCAAATGCATGCAAGATATTGGTTTGGAATTGACAAGATTTCGTTGATCTGGTGGTATTCTTCCACTGCTATTGGAAAGGAAGAGATTTCATACCCTGGAATTGCTGTATGAAGTCTAGTATATGAATAATTATTATTGCCTAGTGAGATTGCAATAGATATACCCCCTTGCAGTAAGCAGGAATTAGGGAGAGGTCAAGCATAAGCAATATTCAGGCAAGCCTTTCATGTAAATTCCCTCACTGTAACAGCTCATTCTTTCTTTTGTTGGGACTAGGTGGGTAATGAATGGGTTTAATGTAATTCATTTGTTTCAGAAATAATCCAATTATTCAATAACATAGTTGCGACTGGTGACCTAATGTAATTGAAGTAATTGTCTGTCTGTTGGGGTAACTTTTAGCTTTAATTAACAGGATTACATGGGTCTTAGGTAGAGCAGGGCTACATAAATTACAGTAATTGATAAATAACTCATCAGCCGAAGGACCCACATAAGAATGCACACACACACACAAACACACACACACACACACACACACACACACACACACACACACACACATATATATATATATATATATATATATATATATATATATATATATATATATACACTGTATATATATTGCAAATTTTAAAAGTAATTCATATTATTCTTAAGACTCAAACTAGTGCTTTTATATAGAGTTACTCATGCAAGGTGCACTTTGGCTGTCATTGACTAAAAACAAAATTGCTTAGGCCTATGGCCTCTCACAATATCATGCGGCCTAGCTTGTTCACTGTGTAAATTGACCTCTGCGCCAGCTCTAACTCCCTTGCTGGGGATAGAGTGAATCCTAGAGGGGCAGCTGAGTAGAGTAAAAAATACCCTTATAAATGCATAGGTCTGTATCCTAGGAAAATTACAAATTAATTCCAAAATTTGTAATTTTTTTTTTGTGACAGGAATACAGAATGGAGACTGACTCTTGGGCAAGGGGACCATCTGTCCCTACTAACCTCAATGGGCATGCCCCATGTATGAGGCCCCCATGGAAGGCACTATCTATAGTAGGTTGGTATGATCACAGGTTTAGCTACGACAAAGACAATGGAATATCATCCTGCACTCATCGTTACCCTGACAGATCTTCTCATGCCTGTGGCAGGGCTCTCCCACCCTTCTAGAAGGGTAGGGCTCTACATCTTAGACTACCTGCCGGGACACAACTATGGGACCCATGGTATATGGTATACATGTTGAAGGTAGAAGGAAGTGAAAGATGGTCTGTTTTCAGCACCTGTAGGATGGGCCAATGACTGTAATGTCATGGGCCTTGTCCTTTCCTGGAGACTATACTATGGCCCTGTCAGAGTTATAGGCCCTTGTGATGACTTCCCTCAGCCAGAAGGAGACTGTTTTTTGAGGCCTCCTTCTTTGTTTTGCCTATGCTGATGAAGAACCTCTTACATCTGGGTCTCAGAAGGGCCATCCTTTTCAGATACTGTCTTAGGGCTCTAACCAGGCAGAGCAACATCTCCTCCTTATCTCTCCTTATGAAATCCTTTATGTGGGAAATGGAGAATCCTTAACACTTAAGGTCTGGGAATGAGGGGTCCTGAGTCTTGGCCACGAACCCTGGTGCAAACTTCAGGGATACGCACAATCAACCTTCAGAGTGGGCAAATATGTAAGGGAGGCCAAGCAGCTCCCTGACCCTCTTGGCAGATGCCATTGCCAGGAGGAATACTGTCTTGAGGGTGAGGTCCTTGTGTGAGGCCTGGCAGAGGGCTCATGGGGCTACCCATAGGCTAGAGAGGACCTTGGTGATGTCCCATTCTGGGGTCAATACTACTCTCGGGGACAATTCTTCTGGAAGCCCCCAAGGATGGCTGACATCAAGACCCTGAAAGGTTGATGCCCCTCAGACAAAAAACCTTGGTGAGGGCTGCCCTGTAGTCCTTGATGGCAGTTACGGATAGGGACTTTTCATGCCTCAGGAAAAGCAGGAAGTTCTTACCTTTCATGATATAATGTCAGTTATAACGGTAATTTTGCAAAGAAAAGTGCAAAGAAATATTAGAAAAAATATTTATACCTCCAAAAAAGTTACTACACCTCCTGATCTCAGTAAATTTACATAAATGTTTTACATCAAATATACTCAGAATTTGTTACTGATTTCAGTTCTTATCTGTTATGGTATTGTGTGGGCTGTTATTATAATTTTACAAAATAAAATAAATTATTAGAACAAACATATATAACTTAGTAAAATTTATGAGTGTTTTGTAAAAGAAACCCCACACAGGGTTGTAAATATTCACTTTCAACTTCCCGTGGAAGGTAGGGAAAATTTTTTAGAATTTTTTTCCTTACACCATGTGCATTCGCACATCTTCCGCTTTCTGTTGATGTGTTTTTTTCTTAAATTGGCCAACCTTAAAGTTTGCCCAGTCTGGAGGGTTGCATGATATACAGTATAATTAGCCCATCCCTTAAGGGTTAAATTTGCCCAGTCTAGGGGTGTGCTAGATATATATTTAGCCCACCCCTTAAGGGTCAACCTAAGTAGTTCTTTTATGAATACCAGTTATTCTCAATATAACTGCCTTGCTACATAAGGTAATTCTGCATGTCTCCAATCCCCCACTAGGCTTGTAAACTCAGTTGTAGTCACTCCCCAACACATCAGAAGCATGGTGCTCGGCAGTATCCTAATCCAGCAACCTTCAAGGATTGCCAGTACCAATGCCCCACTTGGCTTGCAAACTCAGTTGTAGCCACTCCCCAGTATACCAGTGCTCGGCAGTAAACTAATGCAGCAACCTTAAGGGATTGCCAGTGTCATTTCCGCCGCTAGGCTTGCAAATTCAGGCGTATACTGAACCCCCCTGCCTACTGGATGTGTAGCGCTCGACGGTAAAACTAATGTAGCACCTTAATGGCCAGGGCCAAGAGTAAATAAACGAATAAGGTCATGCAAAGAATATCCGATAAACAGAGAAGGGGCGATAAACGAACTCTGAACGGTTCCTTGATGCCTAGGACCACACTGGTTAAATCAACCCATATAAATTATTGTTGAGTATCTCGTAAGAAAGACCAGCGCTATGAGAGCTGAAAGTCAGCTCAGTGGTATGGTTAATCTACTTTAATAATAATAATAATAATAATAATAATAATAATAATAATAATAATAATAATAATAATAATAATAATAATAATCTCATACGAAAAAAGATGTGTTCAGTGGTTTTAGTGGGAAATCCCAGATACAAGCGTAAGATAAAAGGGTCCCACGATGTTATAATATATAGACCAAGGCGAATTCATCATCTTAGCACTGGACACAGACTAATGGAGGTCTTAATGCCGTCGGTGACCTTTTGAGTGCTGTTTGATTAACTTGGTAACAGCCGTTGAACGAAATGAGTAAGAAAAAGTGCCCTTAGACCAGTAAAAGAAATTGTAAGAAATTAAAGTGCCTCTTTAAGATAAAGACTCGGTTACGACTACCCATTTACAGGTGGTGCCTTTTTAAGATAAAGGCCATGTTACAGGTAGAAATGTTTATAAGAAAAATATTGTATGTGCCTTTAGTGCGTTGCTCGGCTTTAACGCTAGAGGAAAAAGAATTGTCGCAATTTTTTGTTTTCTTACCCCCCAGTTACCCAATATCACATGGAAAATGATCTTGTATGCTATACTGCAGCATGGTTTAAGCTTCCAAGTTAGTTGCAATTTCTCTTGTTTTTCAGCTGTTATGAACAAAGACAGTAAACCTGACATTAATTATTATTTTGTGAAAAAAATATCTTCATTAGGGAAATTCTTCATTTGTGAAGGACAACTTCTGAGAGAATGTCTTACAAGGCTAGAGAGAAGGGTATGAAAACACTGATAGACTATAGTATTAAATGGAAAGATGGAAAGCACTCTAAATTAGGAAAGCGGAAAAATGACATTGCATGAAAAATGTAGGAAAGTGTATAACAAAGAAAGAAGTGAAGAAGCTTTTCAGTTAAGGTGGCAAATCTCTCCAAGGCCTACAGCATCTCTGAGATGTCTAGAATCGGATTTTGATTGCCTTGATAATTGTTTTTTTTTTTTTAAACAAAGCAATTAACTTTAAAATGAGTGTGAAATTGTTCACGATGTCGAGACGCTTCATGTTAAAGTCATATTTTGAAAGCAGGTGAAAAGAGAAACGATGACTGGGACAAAACACTTACTTAAGATACCAATCAACCTTCATAAAAAAATCTACCAAATATCCTCTGGGATGATAATATATGTGGTCGCCCCAAAGTGCTAGTTTCATACATTTACCTATCTTGAGGAAAATCGACAAGAAGATCAATTTTCTTTCAGAGAAATATTTGAGGGATATGAGGGTGAACTATCAACTGAAAAAACAATAAAGTTTGAATAGAGGTATCAGGTATTAACGTAATTGTCATTAAAAGCCTTGTGATTTTCTTTAATTGTTGATTTATTTAAGGTTAAGTTTGGTTTTGCCTGTGACAAGGCTGTGTTGCTAAAGACATTTGGTGGCCTCCTCCCCAGCATTGGAGTGTGTAAAAGTTTACTCCTAACTCCCTCTATTGTTTCTTTTGATGTGGGTGAGAGCTGCCATGGACTCTGGGTGTTGACTGGCAGTTTCGTCTCGTGTTTTTACGGTGGTCGTCCTTGGAGACAAAAGTTTTTCTTCGGAGGGTATGATTCCTCCTCTAGTCAGTACGGGCCTGACTTGCATGCCTCCCACACATTTAAGCTTATTGGATCGTTTGGATTACCTTTTTGCGCTGTGGGCTCAACGGCTTTCTGAGCTACTGTAGCCTACCCTACCCTAGGCTAGTGTTTGTGCGTGGTGTGGAAAATTATTCCCGGCCGAGTGGACGCAGGAAATCCTCCAGGACGTCTTCTTCATCAGTGGGAGTGGTGGGGCATTGTGGCCGAGGAGGAACGTAGGAGTCTGTGAACAGGTATTGTCCTCTTGGTATTTATTTCAGGGTGTCACTACCAGTAGTATACCCCTGTTGCTACCTGTGCTCCAGAACTCCCTCGATAGCTGTGAAGTTACCGTCCCTGGTTGCTTGCTGTGAGACCGTGTCAGAAATGACCCTCAGCCTAGCATCACTAGACGCCAATAAGTGTGGGTGTAACCCTTTGTTCCCCTATAAACTGTGAGGAGCTATTCCTTAGTTTTGGTTTTTTTCTCATTATTATTATTATTACTATTATTACTGTTATTATTATTGTTAAAGTTTAGTTTTATAATATTAGGTAGGAATTTAAGTGTTTTCTTTCTGTATGTCTCCTCCTTCCTTCCTAACCTTATTTAGTTATAGGTATGTTATTTGGGCCCTTATTTGATACTATGTGCTATTTTTCTACTGTCTTAGGGATTTAGTTTTGATTAGGTAATCCTACTGGATTTATTTAAGGACTGCAATTTTGTCCAGTCACAAGGCTGACTGTTTATTTTTTTGCTTTGTGTAATAAATATTGTTAAGTTTTCTCTCGTGGTCTCCATTGACCTTTATTTATTGGACAAAATCTTTTACTGGTGCTTTAAGAACTTGCACTTCGGCCCTCACAAGGGTCGTAATAAGAGGAAAAATCAGGTGTGTTTCTGTGTCACAGGGAACAAAATTTTTATATATACTTGGTATGCAACACAGGTAAGTAATGATCAGAAAGAAGAGCGGCTTAAGATAGTAAAAATAATTGCTGAAGATATAGGGTCACAGATGTATGAGATGGATCAGTATCTACCACCAGAAAAAATCCTAAATAACTTGAAATCCTTTATAACAGACACCCTAAACTGCGTTGTTTGAACGTTGTCTCGGAGAACAAGAAATGATATAAAAGTGAGTGGGATAAGGAGTGAACAGCAATTTTACATGCCATTGTAGCAGCAGCTAGACCATACTTTTTCATGTCACCTCGACAAGTAGGCCCCTCTGTTCATCTCAGCAAAAAAATATGGTTCTAAGCATCTACATCTACTGAATGTTCTCTCTACTTTAGGACTGTTTCCTATATTGTGGAAGGTGTTGAAATAGTACTGACTCAACAGTACTATTTCAACACCTTCCACAATATGGGAAGAATTCAGTGTGTCACTCCTCCAAATGATTCTACTTCAGCTCGACCTATCACAAGATTAGAAAACATCCCCTTCACCCTTTGTTGGACAGTCTGGTCATGTTCCCATAAATGCATCTGAAAATAAAAGTACAAGAGGACTGTTAAGAGTACCAGTCAAAGATTTAGCAAATATCACTCCTATTTCCACCAGTCTCTATATCAACAAGGGAGTTCCAGTGGCTATATGGAAAATGGGAAGTAAAGAGTGACTATCCAGGTTGGAATGGTTACATGGAGAAATGTACCGCAGTCCTGCAAAATGATGTGTCCCACACCTTGTACCCTCCAATTACAGATGCTCTACCTACTGATTTTGACACCATATACACAATACTAAACCAAGCTAAGGAGAAATGAAAGGAGCTGAAATAACAAAGCTGCTTTACAACATTTAACCAAACTTTGTCCATATGGCTCGTAACATTGTTGCAAAACGTGGCCCAGAATCACAACTATGAAATGTTATTGTATGTCTTCGCGTGGTTTCTACTTACTGATGTTTTATGGGTGCAACCGGTTGCATCTGACGATCACACCACAGAAGCAACTTTACATGAGAATGACTCGACACTGATTGACAATGAAGTACTGCAGAATGCGCCCTGTGAGTTCAATGGTACTGTGAAAATGAAGAAAAAGTAAAGCTGGGACTGCAAATCTTTGGGAACAATAGTTTGAAATGATAACACTGGTCAGACAGTACTTTTTTCGGTCGCTATTTTTCAAATATCCGGGTAGGTATCAAGATTAAGAAAATAAAACTTACGGCAGTTTTTTCATTATTTTTTTTTCCTTATTTAACCCCCTACTGACTGGCCTTTGTTCGGAAATGGAGGGTGATGAAATCATATGCATCGCAATACCGAGAGAGAGAGAGAGAGAGAGAGAGAGAGAGAGAGAGAGAGAGAGAGAGAGAGAGAGAGAGAGAGAGAGAGAGAATATGAAATATTTCAACCCTGTGGGTGAGGATTACTTTTTCGAGCATTGCGGGCTCCCTTCTGGTATTTTTATCTCTATTAGCTTCAGCTGAGACCCACACCAGTCCATGTGCAATCAGGTATCTAATCCTAAGGTTACTTCACCTCTATTTTTAATGAAACATGCACACACCGCTACCATCCTCGTTCGGCTCTGGGTCGTAGCCAGGTTTGTCGGTTTTGAACCACGAGATTTAGCATCGCACCACGAGGACCAGAGAGAGAGAGAAGGGGGAGGGCGGGGTTGAACCACGAGTTTTAGCATCGTACCACGAGGACAGAGAGAGAGAGAGAGAGAGAGAGAGAGAGAGAGAGAGAGAGAGAGAGAGAAGGGGGGGGGGGGGTTTGAACCACGAGTTTTATCATCGCACCACGAGGAACAGAGAGAGAGAGAGAGAGAGAGAGAGAGAGAGAGAGAGAGAGAGAGATGCTCTTGGTTATCTGTTATCAATTTGTCATCTCCAAGACATGATTATTTTTGTAAACATTTTCTGTCATTGTTTTACAATGTTCCTTAAATTATTTTGGCTTTTTTTATTTGATCTTTATTTACTCTATTTTTCATTATATTAAACTACATGATCTATTACTTTCTAATGAGACCAGAAATGGTAAAAAAAAAAATACCTAATCGCCTTTGTTTGTTTTATAAGATATGTGATACACGAGCCGTGTTGAGGGATTGCCTACAGTGGGCCATGTACTTTGTAGCGCCCTTAATCCCCAGCTTCATTAATTTCTGCCTTATATAATTTTTATCTGTTCCCGTCTCCTATCTTCTCACTTAGCTGCCCAGGTTTAAGAAAAATCCTCTGTGCCAGAACTGTAAGTCAAATAATAATATTAGCAAAGAAAAAGTCAAACAATGATAAAGTCAAATTGTAACAGTAATAAAAATGATTCGGTGATCATGCTATACTAACTAGTAGCAAAACTAACAACAATTAGAGCGCGTTTTGGTGATCCAGTAAAATTACTCTCTAGGAATGTTAGGAACTGTAGATGTCAATGACATTCCAGGATCAATAAGATGGACATAGTACGCTCGCATTAAAATGCCAGTCTAACCTTTCTGATGAATGCATTTGAACAGACAAGAACCCATTTGAAACTACGACCAACCGCTAGTTACTACGGAGACACAAACGAATATTATCCATTGATATAAATACAAATACATCTGCAAAATACACACACACACACACACAAATATATATATATATATATATACATATATATACATATACACACACATATATATATATATATATATATATATATATATATATATATATATATATATATATATATATATATATATATATATATATATATATATATATATATATATATATATATATATATATATATACACACACACACACACACACACACACACATATATATATATATATATATATATATATATATATATATATATATATATATATATATATATATATATATATATATATGTGTGTGTGTGTGTGTGTGTGTGTGTGTGTGTGTGTGTGTGTGTGTGTGTGTATGAAATGATTTGTATAGAAATTCGTATTTGAGATGTAACAGAAAATCTGCTGGTTGTGTGTGCGTCTTTGTGATCAGAGAAAGTAACGAACAGATACTGCTGATTCGTCGAACGCCATAAGATCATTGAGGGTTGGTGTGGGTAATTCAAACGAGTGCCATACATTGGTTCCTTTCGATTTTATAAGATACCAATCAGCTGAGGTCTATGCCTAAGCAAGTTCAGTTTGAAAAGCTAATGATCAGTAAGGGTTTAGTGGTCGATGGGTTCGGGGTGCATCTTAAAGACAGTGATGGGCACGTGCCACCCCAGAGTACCTTCCGACTATACTTACATAATTAAGTAGCGTAATATTAGCAACAAGGCTCTGTGTAACTATTAAGGAAAATACACGTGTCAGTTGTATCTTACGCATTTCATTTGTAATGGTAGAATCTATATATGACCGAGAATCAGGTCATATTTTTGGTGTCAGTTGCGGGGTACTGCCAGTACATATAATAATTAACAGCGTAATTATGAAATTAAAATAAACAATGCAAACTCAAAAATCGGCGCGAGACGGCAGGAGTGCCAGTGCTAGCAGTGCCAGTGCTGGCAGTACCAGTGCCAAGGAAGAGGACGGTGTGAAAGAGCTGTCAACGACTATCCAACGAGCGTTGAAAGAGTTGCGCAAATTAACAAATGAAATACAAAATAAAAAGTCCGTCGGCCTACCCACAATTTCGGCCGACGTCGCGTCGTTCGCAAGCGCGACCAGACGAGAAAGTAAAAAAACTGCCGGTGCTAGATGGATCGGTGCCTGAGTTTGACAACTCACGCACTGGTGAAGGTTTCATTTCGATCGAGACCTTCATAAAGTGTGCTGAAAATGCCACAGTAGACCGGACAGATAGAGAAAAAATTGTGCAAACAAAACAAAAAGTGACCGGGAATGCAGCACGGCAAATCAGGAGTTGGGAAGCCAGTTATTCTGCAGACTGGGGTACTTTTAAACGACACCTCACCCAACAGTTTGCCCTACACCGAGAGGATAAGATGGAGGAACTGGAAGCCTACGACCCCAAGCTGGTGGTGGGAGAGTCGATTTCAGCATTCTGTAATTGTGTCGGTGAAGACTATGAGTCCCTCACCCCTGAAAGAGACCAGACTGTAGAGGGAAAAGAAGACTTCTGCCGACGCATGCTAAGGTGAATTCTTCCCACCTCCATAGTGGCATTCCTTATTGGCAATGAGAGGCCCCTACAAGCCTGCCAAGTTACCTTGCTGCCGAAGTTCATGAACAATGCCATCAAGCAAAGGGGAGGGGGCAGGCCACCTCCAGACCGTTTGTTGCAATGGTTAAGCAACATGACCAAGCGAGTCCTCAGCCAGCCTCACCCTCCATCCAGGGGGCAGAGTCACGCACCCAGGGACCTCGAAGAGGCAAGGGGAAACCAGCCGGGAAAAAGACAGTTGGCCATTGCTGGCGGTGTGGAAGAGAGGGCCACGTGAGGGCCCAGTGCCCCTCTCTCACTGAGCCGAGGCATTGTTTTCGATGCAATGCAACAGACCACCTCATGAACGCTTATTCAAAAAACGACGACGGCTAGCAGAACAACGCTCCCCCTACACCAAGGAGAGGAAGGGGAAGGCAGCGTGAAGGAGGAGTCCGGAGGACCCCTGACTACACCCACACTCATCAGGTCCAAACAATGACTGTGCCCCTGGTAGAACAAGGGACGCCTTGTTGGGAGTGAGGGGAGTCAACCAACCCCCCAAGAAGAAGTGGACAGCCCTCCACCAACCGTCGCTGCCTCTACCCAAACGTTGAGAGTACCTGGAGGAAAGGTAATGCAAGAGCCTATCGCCCGCCCTCAACCAGCGAAGGAAGTTGCTGTGCCCATCGTGGAAATAAGGGTGGGAGGGCGACAGCAAAGGGCGTTGCTCGACACTGGAGCAAGTGTGTCTTTGTTAGAAGAACACCTAGTGACAGGGTCGGTACATCCTATGAAAGGTTGTCTAGTTTTAAGTACAGCAGGCAGCCATCGGATGGTAACCCAGAGGACTGTGAAGCAGCAGGTAACCATCGATGGGCGGGTAGTGACACTTACCGTCCATGTAATACCAGCAATACATGTAGAAGGAATCTCAGTTATTTTAGGAATTGATTTTGTGGCTAGGAACGAAATAATAACAGCTGGCACAGACGGGAAGGGGATCGAAGTATATTTAAAAGGACAACGAATCCCCACAACGGTGGAGAGACCGAGGTTCCTACGAGTCTCCCTAAGATTGGAGAGTGGTGGAGGGGAAGTACCCGACACCCCAGAGGTGGGAGATGTGGCACCACCCTGGACCCTCTCGTCCCTCATCGTGACACCCGCATGTGACTTACCTGAAGGCACCTTAGTTTTGATCAGATCCCATCAGAAATTGGAAGATTTCATCATTCTAGGTCTGAGCGAGGTAATACACGCCAAGGTTAATGTGTCATTTATTAACATTAGTGATCAGCGTATCGTATTAAACAGTGGGTCGATATGCGACCTTGAGTAGCACGCGTCAGGGTCACGGTGAAGAATGTGTGGATAGACTCCTGCGAACAGCTGATGGGTCTACCCCTGTTACTTATCAAAATATTGTCAAGGAAATTATAGAAAGTTATCAAAACGTAATCGCGACTGGCGATGAAACCCCAGGCAGAATAAATAATTTTCCTTTTGTTACAGAGACCAGGGATCAACCACCAATAAGATCTAAGCCATATAGAATTCCAGTTTGTTATGAGCGGGAAGTAGAGAACGAAATTAATAAATTACGAGAACAAGGGACAATTAGAGAAATGGAGTCTCCTTGGGCCTCGCCAATCATGATGGTTAAAGAGAAGGGTGGTTCTCTTAGGCAATGTGTTGATTATAGAAAGTTGAATAGTATCACAAAGACAATGCATTCCCATTGCCCTCTAATGAAGAATTGTTGATTAAGGTCAGAGATAGTAAATTCTTCACCATCTTGGATTTAAAGTAAGGTAATCATCAAATACCTATAAACGAGAGTAGCAAAGAAAAGACAGCCTTTATAACTAATGATCAATTGTTTGAATATAATTACCTTCCTTTTGGAGTAAAGAACGCCCCTGCCCATTTTTCACGTGTTATGATGTCCATATTAGCTTCCCTATTAGGGAATAGCGTGTTTGTATACTTAGATGACATAATCATAATAGGGGCTACAGTAGAACATAAGAACATTATTGAAGTCTTAGAATCTTTAAAACGACATGGCATGAAAATTAATCTAACCAAATGTAAATTCTTTCAGCAAGAAGTTAAATTTTTGGGGAACATCATAACATCTGAAGGCCTTAAGCCTTCTGCAGATAAAGTAGCAGCAATGAAAGAATTTCCCCAACGGAAGAATGCAAAAGAAGTAGTTAGTTTCCTCAGGCTAGCAGGCTTCCATCGTAAATTCATAAAAGATTTTGGTAAAATAGCGAGACCACTAGATTCATTGAGGAAACAGTCAGATTTTCATTGGGGATAGAAGGAAGAAATAGCTTTTCAAGGAATGAAGATTTCACTCACTAGTAATGAACTGTTTGTGTACCCAAAGTTTGATCGACCATTTCTAGTACCACCGACGCTATTGGGGGAGTGATTTCTCAAGTTGACGATGCAGGAAATAAAAAAAAAAAATTGTTTTGCATCATGAGCAGTAAAAGGGGCAGAGAAGAATTACAGTACCTTCAATAGAGAGACAATGGCAATTCTATGGATTCTGGAGAGACATCGCTACTTCTTGCTGGGGCATAAAGTCAAAATAAACACAGATCATCGCCCACTGAGAGATTTATTCAAGAAAGGGGATTTAACCACTCATCAGGCTCGTTGGATCGAGCGACTGTTAGAATTTGATATTGTGGGAATTGAACATATAACATGGAAAACAAATAAAATAGCTGATGCTCTCTCCAGCAGTGCCATAATGGGAGTTACAACCCAAGCAGCAAAGAGAGAGGAACGGCAGCGAAAGAAATAGTTGCATGCCTCAGAGGCACCAAATGTAGAAAACGGGAATAACTCGGTAACTCATGAGTTGGGGAGAGAGCGATGGGGTGCGAGTCAAAACATCTGTGAGAACGAGAGAGCTGATCCTCCAGGGTGGTCAGGGAGCGGATGCCCTGGGAGTGAGAGAGAGAGTGTGTGATTGATTTGTGTGGTTGGAGTGTGAAAGAGGTGATGAGGGGTCAGAAGTCCAAACCCTAGATTGAACAGGTTAAGATTTACGTAAGGGGTGCAAGTAACGAGTTTCCTGATTTCCTTGAAGGAGATGTCTTGTTTTGTATATATGAAAAGAGACCGGGCGATATCCGATCTTGCGTCGTCCTTCCTCCCTCTTTGGTAGAGAAAGCCATCCACATGATACATGTAAGTTCCTGTGCAGGACATATAGGTATAGAAAGGTCCCTCAAGAGGGCACGAGAATTTTTTTTTTTTTTTTTTTTTGGGTAGGGATGAAAAAATATATTGTAAAATTTATCTCCCAGTGCCACATCTGTAATACCATGAAAAACCATACACATACTATTCCAAAGGTTCAAATGTGGCCAGTGGAGCCATTCAAATTTGACAGAGTACACATTGATGTTGTGGGACCCTTCACCCCCGGGGACGGGCAATTCAGGTATTTGTGTGTGTGATGGTGGATGCATTCACGCAGTATACGCACACGTATGCGATAGTGGATAAATCTGCGATATCAGTTGCCAGATTCTTGTGTTCATTCGGCTGTCCCCGTACGTTAATTAGTGAAATTGGACGTGAATTTATTAACAAAGTAATAAAATACCTAACAAGAATGTTAAACGCAGAACATTTCACGATCGCTTCTTACCGGCCTTCAGCCAATGAGTTAGTTGAATCCCATAATAGAGAAGTAATGAATATTTTGAAATATTTTGTAGCAGGCAGTCCAAATCTGTGGGTGGAGATGTTGCCCATGGCGGAACTTGCACTTAATACGGCGTCTAACGGCTCCATAAAAGATATCTTGTATTTTTTAGTGTATGGACAGGACCCTTCATTGCCATATACCGTGATCATGGACCCTAGAATTTTACTACTATATAGTGTCGACCAATACCAGGTGATGTTCTGTAACCAGACCCGAAGAGTGTTTCAGACAACACACATGCTTTCGTTGAGGGCCAATGAAAAGTATCTGACGAAATATGAACAGCAATTCCGCAAGCAATCATCTAATACAAATAGGGGACAGAATCTATCTGAAAAGCCTGCAACCGAGAAAACGAAAACCCAAATCCGCCTACTTAAGACCGTGTCGCGTGGAAGAAATTAAAAACGACACCGCGGTGATCCAGCGTATTAAAACCGGTGTCCCAGGCGAGTACACCTATCACACATTCATCCTGTCAAAGAAGATGCCTTGATGTGGCACCTGAATAAACCAGTACCCCTTTTCCTGGGACTGCCTAGCTATCTGGGGGAGGAGAGTGAAAATGATGTACAAGCATGTCTCGGGATCATTAATAGTGCAACCAATGTGCATACAGACGAAGGTTACAAATACTGGTGTCATGTGCTGTTGTGAAAAGAAAACTTCATAAACGTGTCTATGTACTTGCATTCCATGATCTTTTATTTCATTTTTGTAGTTGATTTTATTCGTCTATTTGATGTCATTTATTCTTTTTATTCAATTTCTGTGATTTTTACAAAATTATTTTTTCTTGATGATTGACAGTAATCTGGTTTTTGCCTTGTTTTGATTATTTGAACTGCAGGTTATTTCAATCCATTTCTAAGAAAGTTGTGTGTGTTAATGTGTGGAGCTAAAAATATTATTCCATTGATCCTGTATAATTCTCTTTTTTTATTAAAAAAAATCATAGCAGTGTGATAGGTGGAATTCATAACACTGTAAATTGCCAATTGTAACCGCACAATTTGACCCTGGCCTGCTAAATTTTACTTTTTGTTTCTGCATGAATTATTGATAACATGTCGGGAGGTATGGTTCTCAAATGGAAGTGCACAAATAACTGAGAAACTAATTGAAAAAAAAGTGTTGTGAGTCCTGCAGGACGCAGAACTTTTAGGGGGGAGTGGTGAACTGATTTGTATTGAAATTCATGTTTGAGATGTAACAGAAAATCTATGGTTGTTTATATGTCTTTGTGATCAGAGAGTAACGAACAGATACTGGATTCGTCGAACGGTACGATCGTTTAAGACAGTGTAATTCAAATGAGTGTCACATCAGAGTACCTTACTGGTTCTATAATTACAAGAAACCAATTAAGCAAGTTCAGTTTAATATTAATGCATCAGTAAGGGTTTAGTGGTAACGGGTTAGGGGAACTTTAAGACAAGTGTTTATCAGAGTATGTTCCGACTATACGTTTCATTTGTAATGGTAGAACCTGTGTAACTGAGGAAATCAAGTGTTTATTGGTATGTTACACGTTTCATTTGTATATAGAATGACTGATATATATATATATATATATATATATATATATATATATATATATATATATATATATATATATATATATACATATATATATATATATATATATATATATATATATATATATATATATATATATATATATATATATATATATATATATATATATATATATATATATAGGAAACCATTTTCTAAGCAAACCCAACTTCCAAACTGACTTATAAAATAAATGTAGTATTTTTCATGAGAAACTCAGCCCCTACATAACTTACTCTCCATGCTCCCCTTTTTGGTACATCTTTTATCTTTCCTAAGGCCTGGTGACTACTTGAAATACCTCCTTTCAGAAAGAAGGTGAATGGAGAAGAAAGCCTGGTGAAACCTGCCAAGAAACATGGGGATGCCAGGGGTCACAGAAAACAGAGGTCACGACCCATGTGAGTTGGCTGCCATCTTGCACCCTGAGGGCAGATGCTAGCGCTCCTAATGCCCTCTAGAAAGAGCAGGAAAATAAGCCACCAAGGTTATAAAAAGCGGGCAGTCAACAGCTTCGCCCTTAGAACCCTACTGATGGCAGACCCGACACACATCCCCTTGCATGTTCCTTACTGAGCAGACCCACGTGGCCAATCTTCGGCCCCCCAGTAACTTACCTGTGCATTCCCATAAAACTCATCCCTCCATTTCTGGTGAAATTCGGTGAGGCCTCTCCATTGCTTCATTATAAGGTAATGTCCTGATTTGAGGTTCTTTCAAATGGTCACGTAACTTTAATCTTTGACTGAATTTAATTTTCTTTTCTGAAGTGCGATTCTCACAAAGTCCTGACTCAGTTATTCCAGTGTGAAGTTCTAACATAAGCATATCGCACCAGAATCAAGTTATCTTGGCACCATATGTGTGACACTTGATTTGCCTGATGAGTTATAATATTCCTTACGTAATTGCCTGCATTTTCTAATTGCAGACGGTGTTGCTAGCTGTGGAAACAACTACTTGTTTTGTGCTTCTTGCAGTGGCATTCTCACTGCAATCAATTCTTCAGTGTCCCTTTTCAAGAGGATTTCGAATAGATTCTTTAATATTTGAACAATTGCTGAAATATTTAACCACGTGGCAGAACGTTACTTTACCTGCCTTTCATTCCCCATTCTTCTGATTGATGTGTTTAACTGTAAATATATTCCAATTAAAATAAACCTATGTGTTTACCTGCAACGGTTCCTTGTTGAAATATGGCCCTCAGCCCAACTGTTTTTCTTTTAAGGTTCCACCTGACCTAGAAATTGCAGTCAGAGTGAAAGGTTTCATAATAAGTTCCCTGTTCTCCAAGTAGATGCCCAGATTGGATCCCTGAGCAAGGAATACAGTAAATAGGTCAGTTTAAAACCTTAATAGTGGTGACTGAATGCCCAAATCGCAGTCTACATCGTTGCAAGAACCTCCTTGCTTTTTGCAGCTTCCAGACAGTATCATTCACTAAAGCTGGATGCGAAATTAGAAAAGAATCTGATAACATAAATCTTAAATAAGCACAAGCAAACACGTTTCCACAGCGTAAGCACAGTGTTATTATTTTTTTCGCTTATTGTAGCTGCAAATAAAATCATGACTATGAAAAGTGTTAGGAAACAATTGGCCACGTACATCCTAACAAGATGTTTTATAGGGAAGAGAGAGCGTCTTTTCCAACACACAAGCTTTGCTGCTCCTGCATAATAGTCTGCACGTCTTAACTGCTAGGATTAGTTAGGTAGTGAAGTGTGACTCCAAGTGATAATGAAAGGAAATTGTGCACTTATTTCCTCCATGTGCTCTGGACAATTTGTCATCCAATAATTAGCCAGGCTACACCGTAAATTTGGGCCACGAATTATAGCCCTTCCAGCAATTTTTGCTTTGCTGGAGTATCTCTCTCTCTCTCTCTCTCTCTCTCCCTCTCACTGCAGCAAAAGCGCTAGGTTTTGTTAACAATCCTGTTTAAAATTTTTACAAAATCATTTTGTTTCGTCTACAAAAAATAATTTCATTTGCGGCCACACGAGCCATTGTCCACCTCGACCTCATTGCACTTTTTTATTTTACGAGTAACCGAGCGATTTGCCCCTTTCATAAATCTCGCATCTCCAAGCTGGGAAACCCGTTCCAATAGCATTTGTCTTTTTTCAGAACTTTTCGCGCGAGATTTCACTCACAACAAACAGCACGTGCTTCCCATCTGTCCGCTTTCCCCGTCACCACAACGAGAGTCAATGACCATAGTATTTAGTCACGTGCCCGTCAGGCAAAATTCATAAGTAGGGTAAATACATTGTGCACGTGACCACAGGAAAAATATTCGACCCGTGCATGATAATTTTAATCATTTGTACTTGTTGTGTTAGGGAGAATTTAATTACTTCGTCTCAGTGCTGAGATTCATAACAGCGTCATATCATTTGCATTTGGTTACCTCGTACTGTGGAAAGCTCAGTTATTTATGTCAAGTTAAGGAAGTGTGTTACCCATTACTTGTTTCGAAGCTTACGCTTATCTACGCCAACCATAAGTGTTTCTCAGCATAATAAATTCGTTCAATTACGAACTCCCACGTTCTATGAAAACTCTATATTTGCTCCTTAGAGAACGTTACATCCAAGAACCCCTAGAATCGTTTACTTATGAACCTATAATTTCTAAGAACACCTACAATTCGTTCAATCAAGAACCTTGCATTCAAGAACACTCTAGAATCATTCACTTAGGAATCTTTAAGTTCTAAGAACCCCTTAAATTCGTTCAATTAAGAACCTTACATTCAAGAACAGCCTAGAATCGTTCACTTACGAATCTTTAAGTTCTAAGAACCCCTTAAATTCGTGCCTTTGAGAACCTTATGTTCTACACACAATCTAGATTCGTTCACCTAAGAACCCATTACGCTCTTCAAACTACTAGCTACGTTCATTTAAGAACCCCTTCTTCGAACATGCTATTAATTACATTCACCTAAGAACCCATCATGCTCTTCGAGCCACTAGTTACTTTCACTTAAGAGCTACAAGATACATTCAACTAAGAGCACATTCTTCGAGTAACTAGGTAAAGACCATCCTTCGAACCTGCTACTTTGGCTTAGTCAGGATAATATAGCCTTCTCCCTGTAATAAAACTTCCTTTGATGCTTTGGCAATATGGCTCCTTACTCAGACAAACTTAAAACCCTAGTCACCACCAGGAAAAGCATGGGCTCAAGGACCAAAATCTGCAAGACTGGGTCAATAAAAAGGAGAAGGAGAGAGAAGCATGGGAGGAACGAGATAGGCAAGCCAAAGAAGCCAAGGAAGAGTGAGATAGGCAAGAAAAACTAGCTAAGAAAGAGCAAGACAGGCAAGAAAAAGTAGCTAAGGAAGAGTGAGACGGGCAGGAAAGAATAGCTAAGGAGGAGAAAGTTCGCGGCCATGAACTCGCCATGGTCGTCCAAGGGGCCCATGGCCCTGCAACGACATCTCCCCCATCCTCTATCACTGCTGCCAAAATGGAATGATCCAGAGCCTGAGGCCTGGCTTGACCAAGTGGAAGAGGTCCTCAGGAACTTCAGGCCTCAGCCATCGGACATCTCTATGCTCCTGTCAAAACACCTAGAGGGAAAGGGCCAAGCCGTGTTCCGCTCCTTCCTGTTAGTGGACCGTGGAAACCTTGCGGAGGTCTGTAAGGCCTACAAGCTCACCCCTGAAAGATGAAGGCAACGCTGGAGAGGATACCGGAAGGAGGTGGGTCAGACATGGGCCGACTGGGCTTGCCATAAGTTCTGAACTCTCATGCAGTGGCTAGAATCCCACAACCCTACCTCTGCAGAGGAATAATAGAAACTTTCCAGCTCAAGTACTTCCTACACTACACCCCTCCGGCCCTCGCTACCTACCTCTGTGATAGGAACCCTCCGACACTAGATAAGTGCTGATGTTTGGCAGACCACTGGGACACTCACCATCCTGCAGCAAGTTCGCTAAAGAATGGGCACCCTCACAAGAAGTCTGTGTGCGGCTATTGTAAAGATCAGGGCACTCCATGAAACAGTGCTGCTTGAAGGCTGAAAATCAGCCAAACACTACAGCCCCCAATGGGATCACACCAAACCAAGCCACAAATGGCTCTGGAATGAACAACAAAGGGCCTGCCCACTCCACAGGGACAGTGACAAGCAAAGATCACAAGAATTATTGCACAGCTTGTAAGGTTCAGGGGCATTCCGCCCTATGGGCAAAACACCCTAGTTAAACTAAATCACCCACCATTGCTTTGGCAGTTACAAATCCTAAAACCTCCCTGAGGTAGCTACCCCACCCGCCAGGTCACAGCATTTGATGACACTGGCATGCAAATCTCCCTCATAAGGGAAGATAAGGTCCCCTATGGGGCCACCATTGACAGATGTAAACTTATCACAATGAAGGGTATCAATCGAATGAAGATGATTCTCCCCACCGTCAAATTAAGGGTCACAAGACCTCAAAGATCTAAAATCTGCACTCTTGCAGTAGCTACTTACCCTCCTGGAGTCTATGACTTCCTCCTGGGACAGGGCTTCTGGTCCCCTCCTAATTTACAAAAATCCACAGGTCCTAGCCCCTCCAACTCTAAATCAAAAACCAAGAGTCCTCAAAAACCTGCCTTAAAACCACTGCCAGTGGTTTTAAGGCAGGTTTTAGATCTTTGAGGTCACAAGAACTCAAAGATCTAAAATCTGCACTCTTGCAGTAGCTACTTACCCTCCTGGAGGCTATGATTTCCTCCTGGGACAGGGCTTCTGAATTAGGAGGGGACCAGAAGCCCTGTCCCAGGAGGAAGTCATAGCCTCCAGGAGGGTAAGTAGTTACCCTTAATTTAACGGTGGGGAGAATCATCTTCATTCGATTGATACCCCTCAAAAACCTACCTTAAAACCACCACCAGTGGTTTTAAGGCAGGCTTTTGAGGACTCTTGGTTTTTGATTTAGAGTTGCCAGTGACACTTGTGTGCCCTGAGCAGTGCCAGGCTCTGACCATCTCAACCGTCAAGCACCTGAAAAATCCAATTCCTGTGCCAGGCCCTGCCCTAATGCAGGTGCCTGAGCACACCACAGATCTCCCTTCAGGAGATCCTGATTTTGCCTTAAACCCACTGCCAGTGCCAATTGCACGCCCTGAGCAGTGCCAAGCTCCGTCCATCTCGAGTGATGAGCTTTTAACAGAGCTTAGTCCAGTGCCAGGCCCTGCCCCAGTGCCAGTGCCAAGGCACACCCTAAATCTCCCTTCCGGAGATCCCAATCTTGACGCAAAATCTCTGCCAGCCACCTGAGTGTCCTGGACAGTGCCACATTCCGCCCATTGCGGACGTCGAAGAAATTCACAATTTAATTCCTGTGCCTGGGCCTGCCTTCATGCCAGTGCCAGAGCATGCCAATGATCTTCCTCTGAGGGATTCCAGTCTGGCTCGCCTGTAGTCCTCTGTTTATTCTTCTTACAACTTGGTGATTTAACTTCTTGTAATGTTTCCTTGTACTGCTTTGATCATTTTTTTCTTTTTCTTTCCAATCTTCTAAGTTAATATTTTCTTGGCAATCTTGCCCATTCATGGATCCTTTTGTAAAAGACTTATAAGAGGCTCCTCCTTTTACTTTGCTTCCCACTCTGCCAATGCAGCATGCAATTGCCAGATTCTTTAAATACTGTAAATCCTTTGACTTCCTTTTTCATGCCTATAAAGGCATGGTACATTTTAAATTGAATATAGCAGAGCAATCAGGCCTTGACTGCAAGAGTGCCACTCCTGGCACAGTGCCATTACCATCGCCATTGGCAGATGCTCCTGCCGGAGGAGTCACGCCTTCTGGCTGCCCTTTAATGCCCTTTAGGGCTAAAGAATGAACCTAACTATTTTCATAGGCTAAGAAATATAATTCTGGTATATTGATCATAATTTTTACTTATTCTTGCATCTGTCATTTATTTTCCTAGTAATTTAAATCCCAAGTCTGTGATTCGTATGGCCCATGAACTTTACATACTTGACTGTCCTTCATTGTACTTAGCTTCGTGCAGCAAGGCACCAAGGTTGTTAGTGCCATGTCTGGCACCATGCCGTCGCGTACAAGTATCGTGGCATCACCTAACTCAAGCCCACAAATGCTTCATTGTAATGCTTCCTCAAGGCACCCTAACAGCATGACTTTGTATTGTTAAAGTAACCTGATTAATTAAGTGCATGTCTAACATTAAGTTTTAATGATAAACTAATTCTATTACTTTCCCCGTGTTGTTGCCTAGACTTATGAATTATCAGTAAAAAGAATTCTTTAATTTTGAATTTGCTATAATACTGCTTTAACGTAATAACATGAGACGTATACGAATTTAACTTGAAAGCATAACGTAACTACGCAATGTCCAATTTAAAATCAGTGAGATGTATTTTGCATTTGATTCACTTGCAGAATTAATGATTTTTCTGAAATGTAATGCTACCACAAAAGGGAAGTAGAGAGTTATCAGAGTGTTCAGTTGAGTTCACTTAGTTGTTGACATTCCCACCCAATTCAAGGTGCAATTGTCAAATTTGTGGGCGAGCTGTAACGTGGGAAACCACCTTATAAGCAAACCTAACTTCCAAACTGACTTATAATATAAATGTAGTATTTTTCATACTGATAACTAACTGAGGAAGGGCGTGAGAAACTCAGCCCCTACATAACTTTCTCTTCATGCTCCCCTTTATGGTACATCTTTTATCTTTCCTCTTTCCTAAGAGCTGGTGACTGCTTGAAATACCTTCTTTTAGATAAAAGGTGAATGTAGATGAAAGTCTGCTGAAACCTGCTGGGAAAGTTGAGTCCCCATTAGAAACTGATGAACATGGGGATGCCAAAGATCACAGAAAACAGAGGTCACTATCCAAGTGAGTTGGCTGCCATCTTGAAACCTGAGGGCAGATGCAAGTGCTCCTAATGCCCTCTGGAAAGAGCAGGAAAATAAGCCACCGAGGTTATAAAAAGTGGGCAGTCAGCAGCTTTGTCCTCAGAACCCTATCGGCAGCAGACCTGATACACGTCCTCTTGCATCCTCCTTATTGAGCAGACCCACATGGCCAATCTTCAGCCGCCCCCCCCTCCCCTGGGTACTTAACTGTGCATTCCCATAAAACTCATCCCTCCATTTCTGGTGAAATTCAATGAGGCCTCTCCAGTGATCCGTTATACGGTAATGTCCTGATTCGAGGTTCTTTCAAACAGTCAAGTAACTTTAATCATTGACTGAATTTCATTTTCTTTCCTGAAGTGCGATTTCTCACAAAATCCTGACTCAGTTATTCCAGTGTGAAGTTCTAATGTAAGCATCTCGCACCAGAATCAAGTTATCTTGGCACCATATGTGCAACCCTCGATTCACCCACCATCGTTCTAATTTTCCTTATGTAATCGCCTGCATTTTCTAATTGCAGATGGTGTTGCTAGCTGTGGAAACAACTGCTTGTCTTGTGCTCCTTGCACTGACATTCTCAATGCAATCAATTCTTCAGTGTCCCTTTTCAAGAGGATGTCGAATAGATTCTTCAATATTTGAACAATTGCTGAAATATTTAACCACGTTGCAGAATGTTACTTTACCTGCCTGTCATTCCCCATTCTTCTGATTGACGTGTTTAGTTGCAAATATATTCCATTTAAAGTGAACCTAAGTATTTATCTGCAACAGTTCCTTGTTGAATTACGGCCTTCAGCTCAACTGTTTTTCTTTTAAGGCTCTGCCTGACCTAGCAATTGCAGTCAGAGTGACAATGTTTCATAATAAGTTCCCTGTTCTCCAAGTAGACCCCGGATTGGATCCCTGAGCAAATAAAGGAATACAGTACATAGATCAGTTGTAATATAATATAAAACCTATATATATATATATATATATATATATATATATATATATATATATATATATATATATATATATATATATATATATATATATATATATATATATATATATATATATATATATATATATATATGACACTGCTTTGCTTGCTAGGCCCGTAGTTAGCTTCAGGCCTACCACCATTCAAATGTAAATGAATAGCAGCATTTGCTGATGTTCAGAAAAAGGTGTCTGGCCTACAGATCTCATTCATAAAGAAGTTCCCTTTGAGGAACTGTTGGTCCCCAGCCCAAGAGGCAGATGGCATAAGGCGAATACATACATACACACATACAGCTCAGTGGTCTGGTTAAACATACATACATGAGGAACACACACACACACACACACACACACACACACACACATATATATATATATATATATATATATATATATATATATATATATATATATATATATATATATATATATGTATGTATAGTGCAGTAATTGTTTGATTTACCACCTGAAATACCTAATCGTTGCTACAAAACCTTCGTAGTATTACAGAGACTTTTTTCCTGGAACTCTTTAACAAAAAACCATCGAAGTGAAGTTTAAAATGTCCATCACTCTGCATTCCTCTACTATAAAAAGGATAATGCCATTGAACTTAAACGAAATATTACTCTATGACAGTCACTCTTAATGCAGTTAGTCGACGAAGTGAAAAGACAATAGATTTATATTTAAACTGTCCTTGACGGAAATTCATTACTAGAAAAGTAATGGAACACTGTCTATATTCTCATTGAACAAAATTGTGAAAGCATTACCAAATAAAAGAAAGGGACAATGGCCCTCTATCCAAACTCCTCTTGAATGAATACCATCCCCAGAAACAAAAGATAATGAACCTCTTTCTCCTATAAACTCTCCATTCATTTCCTGTTCTCATCTTGAGCGACTACACCTATTATATATTTATATAGGTATATGCAAATATTTATATATATATATATATATATATATATATATATATATATATATATATATATATATATATATATATATATATATATATTTATATATATATATATATATATATATATATATATATATATATATATATATATATATATATATATATATATATATATATATATATATATATTTATATATATATATATATTTTCATATATATATATATATCGAACCAGCGGCGGAGGAGGACTCAGGACTACAGGGACGCACTAACCCATTTATATATATATATATATATATATATATATATATATATATATATATATATATATATATATATATATATATATATATGTATGTATATATATATATATATATTATATATATAAATATATGTATATATATTATATATATAAATACACTGTATTTATTTGAAAATGTGTTGAAAGAACACGAAAGCCCTTGGTACTCCTTCTTTTATTTTTCTTGTGGCCTTGGCTAAATATATTATCGCGCTATTTAATGACATAAGCATATATATGTATATAAATATACATGTTTATATATATTTTAATATATTCATATATATTTACAGTTATATAATTTTATATATATATATATATATATATATATATATATATATATATATATATATATATATATATATACATTATATATTTTCATGATATTTTCATGATACTTGCCTTGTAAAATGTATACCTTTTCATGCTTTTGATATACATACTGTTCTAGTTATCATGTGTTCTATGTAATGATAATAATTGTTGAAGTATTGTATATTATGTAATATTAGATCTCAAAAGAGTTGGTGATTTAGATAACTTAACATTGTAATTTAGAATTAATAATATGTTTTTAATAATAACATAGCATGTGATGACGCATTTTGCTTCCCTGTAAAATGTGTTCTGTACTCGTGATTTTGTGTGTCATGTTTCGATTCAGTTGTCATTGTGAAAGATATCGCATTAACAAGTGAGGGAATGGCAGTCGAGCTGTTTAAGATTTTGTCTCATGCAAGAAAAAGACTAGTGGTTTCACAATGTTTCATGTACTGTTCTGAAAACCAACTTTGGTTCTTTGTCTTGTTTTAAAAACATGTCATTTATAATTAACCAGCTGCCGTCTGTTTTGATCATATTAAGATTTTCTTAGAAGCTTTGTCCAATAAGACTTTCTGGTAAAGACGTGTACCTTTTAAGATTTTCGAACAAGTGTTGCACTGAAGCACATGGCAATTGTGTCATGTTTAAGAGTATATTGCTCTGATCATATTGTTCTAACGCATTAGTTTTGGTCCCAAAACATTGTGCTCTGGAAGTGACATCATCTGATTTTTTCATTTCCTACTGGAATCCTAAATTTTGCTGGTTCTGATTTCAGAAACCATTCGTGTGGTCCCCCCCCTCCCTCTCTCTCTTTCTTCAAAAGAGAGAAGTCATTAATATAAAATATTTGTGTGGTTACTGGTATTAATTTTAGCTTTTGAGATCTGAATGTAGGAAGAGTGTGTAATGGCACCTATCAGAAGTGTGTTTTGTGAATCTTAAGCAGCTGCATTTTGAGTAGATTTTGCAAAAATTTTCACAAGCTTGTGTAAGGTAAAGTGAATTTTAATTATTATTACCATAGTATAAGAAGGTGTATTAAGAAATTTTTGCCTTAGTGAAATTACTGTTGGAAAACCTTTTGTGTATTTTTGTATGTTCTTGTGTTTGCAATCTCTTAATTTTTCACACTTTATATATTGGTGATTTAACATTTATTTACTTGTCATTTTAAATATTTCTTAATAATTTAATATTGCATACTTGATTTAATTTTCATTTACTAAGATTTTCTTTTTAAATCTTGTGTAATTCTTAATAGTTTAAATTTTGCTTGATTAATTTAATTTCTTGATACAGTTTTTATGACTTAGTCTTGTTTAATAATTTAGCTCAATAATTAATTAAATTTTGTGTTGTCTTCAAGTAATGGTAAATTGTTTTGTATTGTGAATTTTAGTTATAATTTTGAATTTATAAATAAATTTTTGTATTTAAAATGTTTAAAAACAGTGTTTCATTTATTGGTAATTCATTTATTTTTTTTATTTTTGTATATTTCTATTTTGAATTTATTTTGAATTTTATTTATATTTTTTCATTATTTATATCTGTATGTGCTTATGTTATTTTTATTATATTTTAATTACTTATTTTTATCTACTTTTCTTGATGTATTTTTATTTATTTTCATTTATTTACACTTACAATTTTTATTTTTATTTCTTTTTACTTAATTTGTTTACAATTATTCTTATTTATTTTGATTTATGTTTATTTATATTTTCATTATTATATATTTTATTAATCTGCATGTTTATGTTTTTTTATTTTCATTTTTATTTTTATTCTTTTTCATGTTTGTTATTAATTTTCAATAATTTATTATTTTTGCTTTTTAACATATTTTTACACATTTCTATTTATATTCTTTATGTTATTTTTTAATATATTAATTTTTATTTATATTTATTTTATTAAATTTTATTTATTTTCACAGGTTAGTTACGTATTTTGGCTGCCATTGTTGTGAAAAGGGGTTACAGGAGTGTTACGATGGTTTTTTTTTTTTGTTAGTCACTTGTAATGGGTGAAGCATTCCTCAGGGTGACAATTTGGTGACATCATTGAGAGCTCTTGATGCAGTTATCCCACTGTTATCCCATTCTCTCTGTGAGCCCGTTTTCTTTGTGTGGGTGGACTGAAGTATTTCTGCTTCATTGTTCGCATTTGGCGTTTAGAGTTTTTTTTCTTAATTGTTCACATCTGCGGTTAGGGTTACTTCATTGTTCGCATTTGGCGTTTAGAATTTAATGGTTCACATTTGCATTAGCGTTGGGAGTTTTATATGAAGTTGAAATCAGGTCGAGTTCTTGGAACTTGAAGGTTCTCCATTCCGCTAATATGGCGGAGACCAACGAACATAAGGATAAACTGACAATGTTGCACAAATTTACATTCATAAATGCTGGTGTTCAGCCCTTCCTAGGCTGGTTGATGGCGTCCTTCCAGTTCCCCTGGAAATTTTTATAGAAGGGTGTCGAATTTTTTAGTTGCCAAGAAAATAACAGATTGGGTAGAAGCTTTCAATGAAGCAAAAGGCTTCCTTAGTTTAGATAAAGGAGATATTGGACAACGTTGCCAGAGTCATCACTTTTTGAAGTGTAGGACCTGGGACGATCTTAAGGATTTTTTGAAAGCATCATATGGAACAGCTGGAGCTGGAGATGCAGTTTGAGATCTCAGCTCTCTTTTCAAGGTCCATAAAGGCCATGATTTGCTGGTCACATTTAGTGCCAGATGTTTTGATGCTACGAGGGATTTTTCAAAGAAGCTGAGAAATTCTGGCTGGGTAATAACGATAGAGAATCGTGAGAAACTTGCAATATGCGTGGATCCTGAATGACATCCCTGATGCTATTGTAAACAGTTTTGACAAGGAAATAGAAAGGGGGTCAGACGAGAATTTACTGTTCTCTCAAGTTCATAAGCACATGTCGAAATGTCCTACAGTAGATAGCTCCTTTTTGGACCAGATGCCGAAATCTTCTGGGGCTATTCCGAAGCATCATACACAGAGTAATTCTGACTCCACAGTTATGAGGTTATGTGCCAAGACAGAGGATGATAAGACTTCTGCAGGTTCAGGATCCCAAGGGCATTGTTGCAATTGTAATAGGCAGGGCCATACTAAGAAGTTTTGTAGGGTGAAATATTGTGGCAAATGCAAGTCTAGAAGCACACCTCAGAGCGCTGGTCTGGCTGGTAAGAGAACTCCTCGAGGGGGTTTATCAGGAGCCTCTAGGGGCAGGCAAAATTTTTGGAGGACCGAGCAGCAAAAAGGGAAACGATAAAAGGGGTTGTTTCTTGTGATATAGGACTTCTGGGGGAACCCTCAGAGGCGAAGCCAGTGCTAAAAGGGTCTGTGTATGGGGATGATGTGAATATTTTCATAGATACAGGCGCCTCTATTAATTTAATGAATTATGAGTTGTTCCGATTGATGTTTTCCAATCGTTCTTTGAGACCTGCTAAAAAGACAGTATGTGATGTTCAAGCAAATAGGTTACAGGTTTTGGGTTATGTAGATGTGAACTTATCTCTTGGGGGTAGAACTTTTACAGAACCATTTTTGGTTATAAGAGGGGCTGCTTCAGGGAATACATTGTTATTGGGTCATCAAGTGTGTTAGAGATGCCAAATCTCGATTCACATGGGTATGTGGTATAACTATTGGACTACCTGGTGTTTTTGTGCCTTACGAGGGAATGGATGTAGGTAGAGTGGATGATGATAATGGATCGGGTGTACATGAGAATTTGCAGATGGATTCTTAACATGTTTCGGTGGGTAGGAAGTGTTATAAGGAGGTTTTGTCGGATGATGTGGTTCTTGGTCCTGGTATGGTTTCTATGGTGAAAGTTCGAGTGAAGGTGGGCATAAATCCAGACAGGTGCGTGTGGATGAGTGTAGCGAAAAGCTGAAGAGGGTAGTGTGTACGGGTTCTTTAAGCAATGTATCGAGTTCAGGGGATACTTGGGTGGAATTGCTAAACTGTAATGGTTGTTTGGAATTATCAGAAGGGTACTTATGCAGTCGATTTTGTTGACTGGGTTGATGAAAATAATTCAGTTGCTATTGTTAGGGACATGTGTGGATTTTCAGAAGCAGATTTACAGGCTAGGAGGCAGGTTTTTAAAGATCATTTATCCTATGCTGATTTTAAAGAATATGTTGAGGGTGTGGGAGATGTTCTGTTTGAGTCTGCAGACATAGTTGCACTTAAAGGGGATAAGTTAGGGTTAACAAATGTGTTAGAACACGAAGGTTCATTTAGAGGATAAGACTAAGCCTATTTTTGTCCCTTCATATAGGATTCCTTTTAAGATTAGAGAACAGGTAGAGCAAGAGGTTAATAAGTGAGAGGAGGAAGGCATTGCTAGGTTCAGTTCCTTGCCTTTTAAGGGGAGCGTTTGACGAGAAAATCGAAGAATCCAAATTTTTCCTGATATTTCACATACAGACTCTTACACCTCTTGACTAGCTTATATTCTCAGAAAATTTTATAAAAAATTTGCAATAGTTTTGGAGCTATAAGCCAAAACCGTAATCTTACTAGCACTGAGAAAATTACATTTTTCGTATAATGTAATGATAACTTCAGTATATCGGTAGTAATTTCAATTTAGCTATCAAAGACGTTATCTAAATGCGGTATATGGTAACTATATCCTATGCAAGTGCATAGAGGCTCTGTTGGGTGAAGGAGTGTACCCACTTGGGTGATCAGTGGCAGCTCAGCTCTCAACAAAGCTGCCCAACCTCGCCCGTGTTTTGACACACTTTTCATTCAGCACACTTATATTACTTTGCAAGTCAATTTTTTGTATTTCTCTTGGCTTTGCAATACTTCTTTGTGGGCAACTCTGACACCCCCCACAATGTGGGATAATACTCTTTCCAAGAGAGAGGAAAGAGGGGGACCAGGAGCCTAAATATATAAAATATAATTCAATATATATAAAATAATTATCACAGATAACACCAACATGATATAACATATCAAATTTGTCATAAAAACCTCAAAGTGTGAGACAACAAGCAAATAAATGGACAGACAAGCAAAAAATGTCATCATAAAACTTTGGAGACTGATATCTCAAAACTAAAGTTATCGACCTTCAAATGGAAACTCAGATGTAACGAATTCACCTATCTCAATGAAACATAAAGCAAATGAAAGCTAAATAAATTGTCTACAAAACTATAGAGAGTTTTATTTATTTTGTCCAAAAACCAGTTTTGGGGTTAATTTTTCCACGAAATCGATCCAAGTTTTTTTAAAAAATCGAAAAATACTAGTAAAAAAAAAAAAAAACGCTCTATTATTTTATTCTAATCTATAATACCTGTCTACCACGTAAATTTCCGCTCCTAGGTTGCAATAGTTATGGCTGAGTTTTTTTCTAAGAACTTTGGGGGGTGGGGGTACCAGCGAATGGGGGGGGAGAAGGAAAATATGAATACTGACCTTTTCGCTATACATAAACTAACCAATGCCCAAAATTTCAAACTGATTCATGCAAAAAAACCAGAGTCATTAATAAAAAACGATTTTTTCACACGCTCCCCTTTAATTTTTCGTTATTAGTAGTGCCTAAGCAGGATGGTTCAGTCCAAGTTTGTGTGGGCTTTAGGTAGTTGAATGAGAAAACCATTCTTGATCGTTACCCTGTGGCGTGTTAGCCAGATTTATTTGTTGAGATTGGAGGCAAGAATATTTATTCTTCAATTGATCTGATGCAAGGGTACTTTCAAGAACCGCTTAGCGAGGAGAGTCGAAAGTACACGGCTTTCTCTTTGCTGAAAGGGCATTATGAGTTCACGTGGATGCCATTTGCTTTATCAGGTAGTCCTATGACATTTACTAGGCTAATGAATATAGTTTTGCATGGTTTGTTTGGGAAATCCATATTCATCTATATGGATGATATACTAGTTGCCACTGATTCTGTAGAGGAACATTTAGAGGTTCTTAGGGAAGTTTTTAGGAGGCTTAGGTTAGCGGGTTTGAAGATAAAATTAGCTAAGTGTAATATTCACAAGAAGCAGATAGTGTATTTGGGTCATGTCATTTCTAAGGAAGGTGTTCAAGTGAATGAGGATAAAGTTAGGGCAATTGTAGATTTTTCTACTCCCAAGAATAAGAAATAGATCTGGTCTTTCTTGGGCATGGCTGGATTTTTTCGTAGGTTTATGAAAGGTTTTTCTACTTTAGCATCTACTTTGACAGATGTCCTGAGGGATGATGTGCAGTTTGTATGGGGTGATGGACAGCAATCAGCATTTCAGAATATAAAGGATGCCTTAATTAATCCTCCAGCGTTGAAATTTCCTGATTTTGAACGTCCTTTCACGTTGGTGACAGATGCCAGTCACCATGGTACAGGGGCCTGCCTCATGCACAAGTTCGATGGAAGACTGCATCTGATTGCATTTTACAGTAGGAAGTTTAAGACACGGGGTAGTAATGAACGGCTATGGTCGATAGTGGACAAAGAGTCCTTTGCCATAGTATCTAGTTTGGTTCATTTTAAGATGTTATTCATGGTCAATCAAGTAGAGGTTCTTACAGATCATAAGCCATTGTTGGATCTTTTTAATAAACCGGATCTTTCCCTACAAGCTTAGGTATATAGAGGGTAGACATAATGTTGTAGCAGACGCCCTTAGCAGAAGTTTTTCTGATGAAGATGTATGTTATGTATCTCGAGATTGCATAGACTGGGATATTAGTTTAATAGAATCTAAACAGGATGAAGATGAGATTTTGGCAGATGCAAAAGTGTTTCTTAGAGGGGAATTCGTTAGGAAGGGTTATAAGTTGCCTTTTGAAGGTCTGGAATTAGAGGGTAATTTGTTAGTTACGAAGATTAGATACAGACTGAGAAATAGTGAGGATAAGGGTGATACGATGCAAATAGTTTTCCTAGGAATTAAGTACCTATGTATGGTTCTGGATATTGTTCAATGTAGGTCTGGCAGTCTGCATTTGGGTATTGAGAAGGTGACCAGAATATATGGGGGCAATTCTTTTGGAAGAATATGCTCATGTCAGTGGAAGACTTTGTGAGAGGTTGTTCAGTCTGTAATGCGTGTAAGCCAAGGGTTGTTTCTTGTAAATTGGGTTCATTTCCTATTCCCAGTAGACCGTTTTCTAGGGTCCATATGGACCCGTTATCCAATTTCTGTGAATCTAGTTATGGCCATAGGCACCTGTTGGTTGTTGTTGATGAATTAACTAGGTTTGTAGAGATTTTTCTTTTGAAGCATAAAACAGCAGGGGTGGCAGTCGCATTCTTTATGTATATATTTGTCGCTTTGGGGTTCCTGAGGTGCTGATTACGGATAATGGGAGAGAATTTGTGAACAAGACGTTAGAGTATCTTATGGATGTAATGGGCATTCAGAAAGTCACTATTATTCCCTACAGACCAGGAGCTAATGGGCTATGTGAACGAGCAAATAGGAAGGTAATTGAAGCTCTCAGAATTACTGTAGGTGGTAATGATGTAAATTGGGATCATCATATTCCATAGGTGCACCATAGCATCAATTCTATGGTTAGTGATACCATTGGAATGTCTCCCAATGAAGTGCTATTTTTCTAGGGTCCATATGGACCCATTATCCAATTTCTGTGAATCTAGTTATGGCCATAGGCACCTGTTGGTGGTTGTTGATGAATTAACTAGGTTTGTAGAGATTTTTCTTTTGAAGCATAAAACAGCAACAGCAAAGGAGGTGGCAGTTGCAATTTTTATGTATATATTTGACTTTATAGGGTTCCTGAGGTGCTGATTACGGATAATGGGAGAGAATTTGTGAACAAGACATTAGAATGTCTTGTGGATGTAATGGGCATTCAGCAAGTCACTATTATTCCCTACAGACCAGAAGCTAATGGGCTATGTGAACGGGCAAACAGGAAGGTAACTGAAGTTCTCAGAATACTGTAGGGGTCAATGATGTAAATTGGGATTGTTATATTCCACAGGTGCAGCATAGCATCAATTCTATGGTTAGTGATACCATTGGAATGTCTTCCAATGAAGCGCTATTTGGCTATCCAGTGTGGGGCACGTTTGATTTATTACCTAATCCATCAGGTGATGATACAGTGAAATCACTGGTCTCTACTGCTAAAGAGAGATATGTGCGTCTTGCTAAGAATCTTGAAGTGAAAACTCAGGATATAGTTGACAGGAGCAATGCAAAGCCAGATAGAGTTAAAGTTGCTGTGGGAGATAGGGTTTTTGTGAAAATGAATGTTAGGAATCCATTGAATTATAAACTAGGTCCTAAATTTGAGGGTTCTTTTAGGGTTGTAGAATTAAAGAAGGGGGATAGATTTGTTGTTCAGGATGAAAATATGGGAGTGTCTCAGTTGACACATATATCTGAAATTAAAAGACAGGCTAATGGGAATCTTATGGGTTAATTCCTGTGATGTACTGTTGTTTCTGGTCATTTTTTTCCCTCTTTTTTTTAATTGGTTTTAAAAGGGTGTGACTGTTGTATTTTTTTTAACTGAGGAAGACATCGGTCCGTAGGGTTATACAAACCTTTAATGGTCCGAGTTCAGTTCTTTTTTGTGTGGGTGTGTTGCAATACTTAGTTAAATTAGGTGCAAAATACCATAGAGTTTTATAGATATAAGGATTTCTGTTTTGTTTGTTTGTTTGTTTTTTCTTCCTTGTTTCGAGATCTGGTAACTTATAGGTTTCTTCTAGAAGGAGTAAGAGGGCTGTGCCATTGTTAATTGGAGCCGTTATGGTCATAGGATCGATTGCTAGCATGTCAATTGCTAATTTGGTGAGAACTGAACAGGTATTGACAGAATTAGCTAGCCAAGGTAAAACTTTGATGACTTTACGAGATAGTAATGAGAAATTACAAGAGGGTTTTGAAACAATAAGGACATCCTTATATGGTTTATTGGTCACAATTGATAGGATGGGGGGAGACTTAGATGTTGCGATAGCTATGTCTTCTTGTCAAACTACCTTGTTGAATATTGAGAAAGACGCAGAATCTGTATTATCGGAAATTCAAATACAGGTTAAGGCAGTGGTTGCCGCTTCTAAGGGGCAAATTTTTGGAGACATTTTACCTCCCAGGTCTTTGGAATCGACTTTAATGAATGCAGCATATCTATATGGTTCTCAGGTAATTTTTACTGGGGAGAATTTGTATCGGTATTATAGTATTTTAAAATTAAGTGTATCTGAAGGGGGTTGCTTGTGGAGATTCCAGTTAGTAACTTGAAATCGTTTCATAGTTATATCATACGACCTTTCCCTAGTGGTTTTAATGGTTCAGTAATAGTATAGGATAGTAAGGAGACTATGTACCTTTTGGGAGACCAGTTTCAATCCTCGGCTGTTAACCGTAAATCAGGATGTGTTTTAGTTCATGATAGATATATCTGCAACAGTATTATCTTTACACTCATAAATGCCGACCGGTTAGGATGTGAGATGTTAGTACATAACCAGACTCCTTCTGACTGTGACTTTTGAACGTTCCAACATGAGTACAAGGTGACCTCTACAAAGACTCTCAATGCGGTGTTCTGTGGGCAGTGTGAAGTCTCCATTCAGTGCCATAATTTGTCAGATACATTTCTTCTATGAGGATCCTGTCTCTTTGATACGGCATGTAGACTGGTCACGCCAAGGTTTCAAGTTCTGGTCAAGAGTGTCTTCAACTCTACTACTCGTATCTTCATGTGTCATCTTCATGGGGAACATCAAGTTATTTCGGTGCCATCTTTAAGGGAAGTGATCGCCACAATTCAACCACTTCCATCAATGCCGGAAGACGAACCTTTCCTTGTGCCGAATTAGTACCTCCTCATTGCTATTTTATCGGTGATCGGGGCCTTTGTCGTCATACTCTTTGCAAAGTGGGGTATTTGTCGTGCACAAAAACATTGTGTGAGTAAACCGTCACCTGAAGATCAGCCTGCCGGGGGTGTGGCTGTCCATTTGGTGCATGAATCTGGAAATTAATATTTGCTATTTTCCTAGTGCTGGGGGCACCACTTCTTTGGGTGGCAGAGCATCTGAAAAGCTCATAGGTCACAAGTATTTTATGAATCACAGTACACAGTAGATGTTTAATTGACAGTGTGGAGGAAAACTTTCCAAAAATCCTTGAGAGGATGTTTATCTGTTATCTGACACATTTCCTAATTAAGTAAAGTTGTTACGTCAGGTATTCTCAAGACGTGGGAACTTGCCACATGACTTTGAGAGTGCGTTCGCCGAAAATGTCCAGGTTCCAGTGTAAACGTGTGTATGTGCGTTTCTTTTGAGCGGAGTCCAGGGTGTGAAGGGATTAGTTATGGAAAAACGTGATCATTTGAAGACCAACACTGAACATTATTAAAAGTCTTCAGTGAAGACTGTGGTTCAAGATTTATCTATTAACACTGTGAACATTGCTGTTTGGAGGTAGAAACCACATTTAATTTCCCAAATTGTAGATTCTTCTTTTTCATTTATACATTGTCTTTTGTGTCAAGCTTTTATTGTATTGTGTGTACTTTATAAGTAACATGGGAGGAATTCCCATATCTTTATTTTTATGCATTTGGTTAATAAGGGATTTATTTGACTTCTTCAGATGTTTCGCCGAGATAGAGGTTGAAGATGTACTCATTGAGAATGTACTGGATTTTGACTAATTTTGACCTATTGCGAGTTAGTGTAAAGACATTAATTGGTTAAAATATGGTAGACTGTAATATGATTGATCTTTTGGGAACTTTAATATTACATTTTATTTCATCTCTTATTTCTTGCAGTCTAGTTATGTTAGATTTTGTCAAATAAATTATTTTGGGTAGAGATTATTTTGCTGTAGAGAGAGAGAGAGAGAGAGAGAGAGAGAGAGAGAGAGAGAGAGAGCATGGGTGAGTAGGTACGGATATGCACTACCAGTAGCCTTTAGATGCGGTCACTATAGATGGGACGTCTCGACTTTGCAGTAACAGGTAAGCAACGAAATTTCCTCTCGACTGGGCAATATATATATATATATATATATATATATATATATATATATATATATATATATATATATATATATATATATATATATATATATATATATATATATATATATATATATATATATATATATATATATATATATATATATATATATATATATATATATATAGATATATATATATATCTATATAATATATATATATATATATATATATATACATTTATTATTTATCTATATATATATATTATATATATCATATATTGTCTTTTGTTTATTATATATATAATATATATAATATATATATATATATTAAAATATTTATTATTTATCTGTTATTATTATATATATATTCTTTTGATTTATTATATATAAATATATATATATATATATATATATATATCTTATATATATATTCTTATTTTAACGTGATTTATTCCCATTTTTGTTATATATTACGATATCATTTAGGACTTTTTGATTTATTAGATATGGTAAATCATCGGCTATATGCCTGACATCGCTTAGACTATCACGTATGTTTCATGTATCATACCCGACCCAACGCCCTTTCTTCCCAGCAGCGAGAAGTTATTGCGCGGGTATGTAGAGTTCTATTGATATATGAGATGTTTGTTATGTTTTTAGAAGGTGTTGTAGTGGCTTTGTTTTGTGTGTGTATTTAGTCTGTAACATCCATTTGCTATATATTTATAGTAAACTGAATATACTTTGATTACATATATAATCCCGGGATGTCTACACGGATAGTATGTATATAAAGTGTCTGCCTCTCTGATCAGTATATATATGGATTTGAACCCCGCCACAGACCTATACGAAGTCCGAAGCTGCTGCTGTAACCGACTGATATATATAATCTTTTTTTTTAATATATTGTATATATTATTAAAATATACTATATATTGTTTATTATATGTATATATTCTATTGATATATATATATATATTATATATATATATATATATTATATAGTTATATAGAATATAGGCATAGTATTTCCTATATATTATATAGTATACTGAATATGTATTATGGTATATATATGAGCAAAAATATTAATATATATGTATGTATATAAATGTAACCTTTATATGGAGTTTTTATATATATATATATATATATATATATATATGGGTATATATATATATTTATGATATATTATATATGGCTTTTTTTTGACGTCAGCT
>NC_089777.1:44600107-44682607 GCF_040412425.1 Macrobrachium rosenbergii | reverse complement strand
TGCACCACACACACACAAATAAGGTGAGAACTATCTCCCTTACCTGCACCACCACACACACAAATAAGGTGAGAACTATCTCCTTTACCTGCACCACCACACACACAAATAAGGTGAGAGCTATCTCCCTTACCTGCACCACCACACACACAAATAAGGTGAGAACTATCCTCCTTACCTGCACCACCACACACACAAATAAAGGTGAGAACTATCTCCTTACCTGCACCACCACACACACAAATAAGGTGAGAACTATTCCCCTTACCCGCACCACCACACACACAAATATGGTGAGAACTATCCTCCTTACCTGCACCACCACACACACAAATAAGGTGAGAACTATCTCCCTTACCCGCACCACCACACACACAAATAAGGTGAGAACTATCTCCTTACCTGCACCACCACACACACAAATAAGGTGAGAGCTATCTCCCTTACCCGCACCACCACACACACAAATATGGTGAGAACTATCCTCCTTACCTGCACCACCACACACACAAATAAGGTGAGAACTATCCTCCTTACCTGCACCACCACACACACAAATAAGGTGAGAGCTATCTCCCTTACCTGCACCACCACACACACAAATAAGGTGAGAACTATCCTCCTTACCTGCACCACCACACACACAAATAAGGTGAGAACTATTTCCCTTACCCGCACCACCACACACACAAATAAGGTGAGAACTATCTCCCTTACCTGCACCACCAAACACACAAATAAGGTGAGAGCTATCTCCCTTACCCGCACCACCACACACAAAAATACGGTGAGAGCTATCTCCCTTACCAGCACCACCACACACACAAATAAGGTGAGAGTTATCTCCTTACCCCGCACCACCACACACACAAATACGGTGAGAGCTATCTCCCTTACCCGCACCACCACACACACAAATAAGGTGAGAACTATCTCCCTTACCTGCACCACCACACACACAAATAAGGTGAGAGCTATCTCCCTTACCTGCACCACCACACACACAAATAAGGTGAGAACTATCTCCCTTACCTGCACCACCACACACACAAATAAGGTGAGAGCTATCTCCCTTACCCGCACCACCACACACACAAATAAGGTGAGAACTATCTCCCTTACCCGCACCACCACACACACAAATAAGGTGAGAGCTATCTCCCTTACCCGCACCACCACACACACAAATAAGGTGAGAACTATCTCCCTTACCCGCACCACCACACACACAAATAAGGTGAGAGCTATCTCCTTACCCGCACCACCACACACACAAATAAGGTGAGAACTATCTACCTTACCCGCACCACTCACGACCCCTACACGTGAATAAGTTAGGAAATGCCTTATTACTTCCACAGGAATGAAGGAGGAACGATCACCCATAACTACAAATTGCAAGCTCACAAAAATGTAAGATGGGAAAAATCCCTCTAAGCCCCACATTCGACTCCCACACACCTCTGGGCACCCTCACACACACCCCCAGTTCCCACACCATAACTCCTTTCCTTCACAAAAATACATGAACATATTTCGCCTTCAAAAAAAGGCTGTCGCTCAATTTTATATAAAGAAAGATGCTACTGATATGGCCACCCTCACTTACTTAACGAAACGAGGCACGAATAAACTTGAAAATGGAAAAAACAAAATGGAAAACGAGAAGAAAACGCCTCCTTCGTAGTTTTCATGGAATCAAAAGCATTTAAGAGCTGTCCAAGGATATCGTAATAACTAAATGGATACATATATACGAAAAAAGGAGGTATACTATGAATCAATTAGCGCTCTCTCTCTCTCTCTCTCTCTCTCTCTCTCTCTCTCTCTCTCTCTCTCTCTCTCTCTCTCGCTTTACCTTTAGGCTACATATCGATTCACAGAAGAATGCTCAAAAACCTTCTCCCTCTGTAGTTCAAAAACACTCATTCCCTTTCTCCTTTTCAGACATAATTATACAAACGTCTAAATTGATGGAAGCAAAACATCGATGATGTAAAAGACTGTATCTTTCTCTCCCACTCCCTCTCCCCTCTCTGCAATATACCCTGGCATGTTCAGTATATATATATATATATATATATATATATATATATATATATATATATATATATATATATATATATATATATATATATATATATACTTATACATATGTATCCCTAAATATAATATACGTATGCATGATAGTAAACTCACTAGGAAAAATCCCATCGAAAATATTCTCTCTCTACCTACCTACCTACCTACCTATGAGTATCAGCCATGTAATCGCCCAAGTAAGCAACGAGTGCAGCTAAGGTAAGACACTGATGCGCTCAACCGACCTCCGAGTATTAAGTTCCCTTGATTTGTCAGATTAATAGGAAAAAATGAGGAGATGGAACTTTTTGAATGATTTATAGAAGTACAGAATGTTATAGGATGGTATCCGGAGTTTGTTTTGTTTCCAGAGAGAGAGAGAGAGAGAGAGAGAGAGAGAGAGAGAGAGAGAGAGAGAGAGAGAGAGAGAGAGAGAGAGGGTTAGTTCACAACTTAAAATTTATCTAAGATCTAAAAGAGACAGGGTTTAGAGGGAGGGAAAAAGAGAGATTTAAATAACAATATAAGACAAATTATTCAAGATCTGACAGAGAGAGAGAGAGAGAGAGAGAGAGAGAGAGAGAGAGAGAGAGAGAGAGAGAGAGAGAGAGAGAGAGAAATGATTTCCAAAGTAAAAAAGTTCTTTCAAAGTATTGAGTCTGGGCACCCTTGTACACTGAAAGGGAAGATCAGATGCCCAGATAATATGGAAGTTTGTTTACCAACAGTGTCCTTAATGCCCGGGTATTAGGAACGCGCAGAAAGGTATAATACAGGATGTGATAGAACGCGCAGAAAGGTAAAATGCAGGATATGATACCCAGAAAGGTATAAAACCCATAAGATACCCACAGCTGGCAGAGGGTAAAAAAAAAAAAAAACTGAAACGTAAATCTTCGAGGGCTGTCTTTTTTTTTTTTGTATTTTGTTTCGCCTCTTCGTTTCTTTGTTGATGTTTCATTATTTACATTTTGCTGTTGTTCCTGTTCGTACAATGTATTGTTTGCTTTAATAATCTGTTGCTTCACAAGCTAATGACCTTTAAGCTTGTTGCATTTGAATGCAATAATAATAATAATAATAATAATAATAATAATAATAATAATAATAATAATAATAAATAAATTTTATTTTTAGGCAGCATATGAAGAAGAGAGAGACAGAGCAGCAAATTTGTTACTAACCTGTTATAGCGATTTTTTCGAATAGCACATGTGCACGATGTAATGTAACCTGTAAAGGAAGTAAAAAACTGCACACTCAAATGCTTGTGCGTACGCGCGAATTAAACATTTAACAGTGGTTGGAGCGTTAGCATTATCGTGAGCGTGGAGACACTGTATCAAACTTGAAAGTCATTTTAAATTTTGTTCAATGTCTTTTGTTCTCCCCACTCTCTTTCTAATGCCCTCCTCTTTAGTTCTGAGATTAATCTCTCACGTAGAATCCATCATCACGCTCTAGTATCTTTAAGAGAGAGAGAGAGAGAGAGAGAGAGAGAGAGAGAGAGAGAGAGAGAGAGAGAGAGAGAGAGAGAGAGAGAGAGAGAGCACTTTACAAATTGCCTCGTTCTAGTTCACAATTCTTTGTAATATATTCGATATATTTCATCGTTTTTAATACATGTTAATTGGACGGAAACCACGGCAATGGTTTTCAACTTCAGCGACTATTTCAATAATACTTGTACAATCTTCAAAATATAATTATATCACCAATCGGAATTGTGGCTCGCATTCTCAATGGATACATTAGTTGTATGTCTTTCTTATTATTCCTTTATTGGTTAACAGTTTCGGCAGTAACTTGTAACTTAATTCCCCATAGTTTTCAAACCAATTCAAACGGCTGCTACTGTAAGTCCCAAAGGAATATTTTTTTTCATTGCAGATCACGCAGTGGACGGAACATCGTCTTCAAGACATCCACCTTAATCGAGTTATTTATTATCATCTTCAAATATACTTTCATGGAATCTTTTCATGAACTCACACTTGTAATATGTTTATACAAAATCATCCTTTAAATATTTTCTTTATAGAATCCTCCCTTTCCTAACATCTTTTCATGAAATTAACTTTTTCTAACCTTTCGAATCACGCATTCTGTAGTAATCCACTGTCTTCAAATATTTTTTCATGAATTCCCAAGTTATGAATCATCGTCTTCAATATCTTTCCATGGTATCACACTTCTGAAATCTCTTAACTATCAGTAAATATCTTTTCATGAAATGTTCTGTTATTTCATTTTTCACCCAATAAGGAACTCACATACTTATGCACTTTGTCAATCACCATAATGAAAACAAATATAAATAAAAGGAAACAAAACTATGAACGAACATTAACTTAGGGAACAGGCCGCAATTACAGAGAGAGAGAGAGAGAGAGAGAGAGAGAGAGAGAGAGAGAGAGAGAGAGGAAAATCCATCTATCTTTATTCCTGTCCTCCGTTCTAAAAGGAATTATATGCTGGGACCCCTCATCTTACGACAACCGGTTGTTTATCCCGAGGCGTCATCTTTGCCTCTTGGTTATTCACTAACTTAATTTCATATTAAATCCATTCTATCTGTTTATATTTTCATCAGTCTTTTGTTTTGGCGTTGCTGTTTTTTTCCATACGTCGTTAATTTCTGTGGTCCCTTGCTAATTGCTTTCAAGGGTTTCTTACATATAAATGGTTAAAAAATAACATCTATTTGACCCAGTAAGGCGATTTTCAGATACTTCTTTCCCAAATATACTTTTCAGAGAATCAGTGCACAGTTCTAAGGTGCTAAGACTACTTTTCAGTGACTGATTATTAAGGTCTAAAGTGCGAAAGCCACTGTCCATTGAATAACATTACAATTTTAAACTACCCGGAACACTTTTCAGTCATTAAGAATCGTTCTAAACGCAGTATTTCTCGTGAATCAATACACAGATCTTAAAAAACTGGTTAAGCAAGGCACTTTCAAAATGTCTTCAAATTAACTGGTAGGGATTTCACAACAAAACGATGTTCTCAATTACAAATTTGAAAATACTTCCAAAAAAGCCGCGTAAGTTTTCCACTGAATAGATAAACCTTTCAAAACAATTCCGAAAGTTATTATGTTAGGAAAAAATATAATGTTTTAAAAATTTTTGTATAAGCTTTTAAATGTTCTAGGCATACAGTTAGTTCAAAACACTTTCCAATAAACTTATGTTCTACACAAATAAATAGTTCAAAGCACTTCCAAAGAAACTGATGTTCTAAAAAAAAAAAAAAAAAAACTGCCCACAGCACTTTCAAATCGATGCTCTTCCAAATATACAATTCTTTCAAATAAAATCTTTACAATACTTTCAGTAGAACGAGTAAACGCCAGAAATAAACTACGAGATAACAGCACAGAGTACAGCTCTAAATAATACTTCGGCGCAGATTCGATTGCACTGAGTAACACCAGCCACTACGAAAGGAAGAACAATTTTCAATAAAACAGTTTAAAAACTTGTCTAAAGGAACACACCCTCTAGAGCCACTTGTCTTGCGATTACGAGAGATGCCGGACCTCTCTCCTCACACCGCGGTGCTCACCGATTGACTGAGCCGAAACCAGCAGAGAGAGACGACCGACACTGAGACAGAGGCTCCGAGTGTGTGCCTGATCCGGGAACTGTCAGACAGGAGAGGCCCTAGAGGCGACTTTTGGATCACAACCAAGTTGTAGAAAACAACGCAAGCCGAGCGCGTGGGTGTCACAGCTGGTTGGGTAAGTATCCACCCACTTGAACACTTAAGATTTTCTTCCTGCATCTTCCCTCTTTTCCACTCTTCTCCTTCCTGCAGTCTCTTTTCCCCTCACTTCATTCTGTTGGCTGGTAACAGTTCTTCAGTTGCAAAGGCACATGGAACATGCAATAAAATGCATCTAGAAAGATACATAAAAAACAGACTGAAATTTACCTGCAGACTTTGATTTGTTTATTCACTCCCAACTTCATTCATAGTCAAGTTCACTCTCAATTTTACTTCAGAGTCAAGTTCATTCCCAACTTTCATTTGTAGTCAAGTTTACTGCTGACCGCTGACTTCATCCATACTCAAGTTCATTCCTGACTTTCATTCATACCCAATTCCCGACTTCCAGCTTGTATATTTAGTTAAGTACATTGCTTGCTTCCATCTGTAATCAAGTTCACTTCTGACCTTCATTTGCAGTCAAGTGTCCTGCTGACTTTTACTTGTAGTCAATTCACTCAATTCACTCGCGACTTACATCAGTAGTCAAGTTCACTCCCGACTTGTGTTTGCAGTCATGTTTACACTTGAATTTCATTTATGGTCAAGTTCACTGTCGACTTTCATTCCTCATCATCTCCGTCCAAACTTTCATTTTCATTTGCAGTCAAGTTGTCTCTCGACTTTTAAAGTCAAGGTCACTTCTGACTCATTTGTTATTATCAAGTTCACTCCTGATTTTCATCCGTCATCAAGTTCATACCCCAACTTTTATTCACACTCAAGTTCATTCCCGGATGTCACCCGTCAAGTTCACTCCCGGCTCTCTTCACTGACTTTTGTTCTTAACCAAGTTCACTGTCAACTTTCACTTGTAGTGAAGTTGACTCCCAACTTTTATTCACATTCATCAAGTTTACAGTGACCTATACCCGTTACCGAGTTTGCAGCGACTTTTATTCGACACCAAGTTTACTATTAACTTTCATTCATCGTCAAGCTTACATCCAATTTTCATTATATTTTTAGGCCCTGTTCACACGAGGCGGAAACTGCGACGGTAACCGACCGGATGTAAAAAGCGGTGGCCGTACATATTACGGCGGTTATCCGCACGGTTCATTAGTATTAATATCGAAGTGGAGGAAATAACATGTGTACGATACTGTATGTTCAAAAGACTGTATCCAAAACAGAGAATATGAGCCCAGATTCTTCATTTATTTCAGAATGACCATAAAATAATTTGACGATTTACTTACACTGAATAAGGATGATAGTTCATCAAATAACATAATGCAGTGTTATTCATTTATGTTATTGTGAATACATACATCCACACACATATACATATGTACATATATATATAATATATATATATGCATATGTATGTATATAAATATATATATATATATATACATATATAAATGTATGTATATATGCATATATATGTATATATCATTATGTATATATATATATATATATATATATATATATATATATATATATATACATATACATATACATATATATATATATATATATATATATATATATATATATATACATATATATATTATATATATATATATATATATATATATATATATATATATATATATATATATATATATATATATATATATATAGACATAATCAACACAATCACGTGTGGAACGGAAGTAAATTTCTGACTCACATCAGGAACGAACCCAGGTCTTTCAATTGACAGATCTGGGTTCGTCCTCTACATATATAGCGTATATCCCACAGACCTATCAATGTTAACATGCTTTTTGTTGAGAATATAATACAAGCACGTAACATTTTGCAAAAGTTTGTAAGGGCACGAGATGCTTATAGGTGGTACGAAGATATGCTATTTCAAGCACCGCTGAAAAACCCGTCTGAAGGAAATGTACCGAGAGGAAGCGCGTCGCTACCTCTGCAAGAGATCAATTTGCAGTTTATGTACTTTATTCATGTAGGTAGAGTTGAACTGCAGGATACACTGATTTAATGTAAATATTATAAACTTAGGAATTCAATAAAAAGTGCAGATAACTACGATTTTTTTATTTAAGTTTTTATCAGAATTGCAGATAATTTCAAGTAGTTCCTCCCAACACTTTTTCTTTCCTATTTTGTCATAATTATCTGATCTCATGTCCAACATGGCTGGACGTTTTTCAACTTCATCAAAAAGAATGTCAGTGTCGAAGCGACGTCTCCATTTTGACGTGTGGCGCACGCAAATCCGCGCGGACCATATGAACAGACACTAGTAAACACGTGTCTCTCGAACCGCGCGGATGCCGCGCGGTTGCAGGGGAAAACTCAGGTGCACAATGAGCTGAAATTATTTTGATGATGATCGATAGTTTTTCCAACTGGTATTATTAAGGCCAGTCAAATGAGACGAGGAAATGCCGAGAAAAGGAAAATTTACGAAAGCCAGCTGCAATTTGTTTCATCACCTTCATAATAGAGAACTTAATAACATATCAGTGTTGCATCCCTGTATCGCCCCGGTTTTGGTCGCCATCTTGAAAAAATGGCGGCCAAAAATAGTTTTTTTGTAAATATCTCGCTTAATAATTATTTTGCAGGAAAAGTATCTAAATACAAATTGTTCTACAGGCAATTTTCTACAAAATATGTTATATACATTTTTTTTCATATGTTGCTCCGTATTGATGTTAAAGGTGCGCAAATATCGTATAATTTTTAAAGATTGCCTGTAGTTACGTAATATCGCCCGTAAAGTTATTTTAAACGATATATTCAAACATTTATCAAGTTCCTGCATTGATTGTAGTGTTTTCTTTTGTTTTCAGAGAGTATGAACGAAGATTGTTGACCAGTTCTTAGACCTGGAATGTGGTTTCATCAGGGAAATGTCTCATTTGTGAAGGCGTATTTTCTGAGGGAGTCACTCGCGAGGTTAAGGAAAAGGGTGTAAGAACGTTGATAGACTACAGTATTAAATGGAAAGATGGAAAACATTCTCAATTAGAAGGACTTGGAAAGTGTCACACTGCATGAAAAATGTAGGAAAGTGTACACGAAAGAAAGAAGTGCTGAAGCTTTTCAATCAAGACATAAAACCTCTACAGATCCCAAACTAGTTCTGAGATGTCAAGACTCGGATTTTGATTTTCTTCATGACTGTCCGTTTTGTGGCGAAGATGCATCTGATGGGTTTTATGAAAAACAAGGCAAAAAACTGTAAGTGATCGTGAGCGTGTGCACCGTATAGAGACTTCACATTCAGGACACTATTTTGATAGTGGGAGAGAAAAGGAATGATGACTGGGGTAAAATAGTTAATACCCGTATATGTAATGTGCTCGACTTAGTTGCTGCAGAGGCACGATACCACTCAAAATGTATGAAGAGGTTTTACACACTGCCCGTGGAAAAAACCTGGTCGTCCCAAAAGTTCAACAGTTTCAGGGGCAATGAATCATGCTTTTACTTATCGTGAGGAAAATCGAGAAGAATGTCAATTTTCATTCAGTGAAATTTTTGAAGGATACGACGGTGAGCTGCCAAATGAGAAAACAATAAAATCTGAACTGAAACGTAAGTATGGAGAAGATACTGTTGTAACTGTAAATAGAGCCAGAAACCCAATGGTGGTTTTCGTGACACAGGGTACAAATTTCTGTCTGACGCATGATATACAAATAATAGGAGTAATGATGAGAAAGAGGAGAGACTTAAGATAGTGAAAACAGCAGCAGCCATTATTGCTGAGGATGTTAGGTCACAAATGTATGAGGTAGATCAGTATCCAACACCAAATGAATTCCTGACTGACTTGGACTCTCTTGTGCCCGATACACTCAATAGCCTTATTAAAACTATCATCATCAAGAACAAGAAAGGAGATATAAGGAAGTGGGGGAAGAAGTGTACAGCTATTTCACAAGCTATTTTAACAGCAGCCAGACCAATTTATTTAAATCTCCTTGACAAATAGGCCTTGCTGTTCATCTGAGTCAAAAGCATGGCTCAAAACATCTACTTAATGTTCTCTCAACTCTGGGACTGTGTGCTCCTTATGCTGAGGCAGCTCTCTTTCAAGTTTCAGCATTGCTACATCCAGCCAGTGAGCCTCAGACTGGCTCATTTACACAGTTTGTTTTCGACAACGCTGATGGTAACATCTGTACCATTGATGGGTTCAACACCTTTCACACTATGGGAGGAATTCAGTGTATTACCCCTTCTCCAACTGATTCTAGTTCAGGTCAACCTATCAAAAGATTGGGAAAGATCCCCTCTGCATCCACTGTTGGACAGTTTGGTCATATTCCCACTAAACTCTATGAAAGGAAAGGTAACGCAGGACTGTTGACTATAACAGTCCAAGATATATCAAATATCAATCCAATCTATGCCACAGTCTCAATAAGGGAACTACAGTGGTTGTATGGAAAATGGCAAATGAAGTCTAAATGTCCAGGACGGAATGGTTTCATGGAGAAATGTACTGCAGACCTGCCTTATGATGTATCTCATATATCATACCTTCCATTCCTAAATGCTCCACCTAGTGAGTATAACACAATATATACAGTTCTTAACCAAGCTATGGAGAAATGCTAACTTGCTTTGTAACATCTGACCAGCCTTTGTATATTGGGGCTCGTGACATTTGCAAGCTGTGGACAAGGATCACCACTAAGCAATGTTATTGCGTGTCTTGGTGGTTTTCACTTATTGATGTCATTTATGGGTGCCATTGATTACGTCATGAATGGAAGTGGAATTAAAGAACTTTTTAGTACCGCATATGCGAGTGCCTCTGTGGATAAAATGCTGAGTGGTCATGCCTACGGAAGAGCACTCAGAGCACACACTAGTACGTGCTGCTTTGGCTACAATGATTCTGAATGAAATCAATCTCTCTGCTGAGGAAAGGTCAACAATAGAAGCAACTTTACGAGAGACTGACTCTAAGCTGATTGCCGATGAACAACTACAAAATGTGCTCTATAAGTTCAATGAAATTATTGACAAGATGAAGAGTAAGGATGACACAGCAAAACTTTGGGTCCAGTACTTTGTAATGACAACACTGGTTAAACAATTCATTGAAGCAGAACGTTCAGGAAATTGGCAATTACACCTTAAAACAATCCAAAAGATGCTGCCTTATTTCCATGCTAGCGGTCACTTTCTCTATGCCAAAATCTGCTCATCTCTGCCTGCAAAACATATTCAATCTTAAAGAGTGCACCACCCCCAAGGAATGTGGGGATTATGTACAGAGGCGATTTTACAATAAGACGTCAGAAAAGTTTTTGTCTGGGATCTGGTCCTACATGACTATTGAACAAACACTGATGCGATCTATGAAGAGTTCTGGTGGACTGACACACGGCAGAGGGATGACTGATTCAATGCTAACTAAATGGGTGATTGGAATGCCTACCACTCTGAAGATCACAGAGAAAACTGAAGAATATTGTGATGTTGTTTACAGTACAGCAGAGCAACATGCAGATGTCAGAAAATCGCGTATTTCAAGAGATGCTCAAGATCTTCAGAAGTTTTTTGGAATGGTTTTCATCACATCCACCATTTCCAGATTTTTATGGCATTATGCCAATAAGTACAGGATTAACAGGAGATGAAAAACTAATCCTCATAATGCTTATGAATTTGGAGTTAGTTCAATGTCAAATACTGTTGGCGACAGTTTTGCGAAAGTCAAGTTTCAGAGAAAGAAAAGAGTCAAACCACTAGGAGCTACTGTGACAGGAGTAACAACTAGAGATTTTGTATGCTCATCTGATCCTGAGATGTTATTTAGAAGAATTTCATATGTTAAGAAATCACAAGAACAATTCAAACAAAACTTTCAGCACGAAATAGCTCCTCATCCCTTGTCACCGTTTGATGAATATGGAATGCGAACAACCAAGATATCTTCACTTTATGAGGCATTTTCTCCTTTATGTGACTCTGTCACTGGAGATGCAATTCATGTTGTTGATGGGGGATTTCTTATTCATCGAATTGTTTGGCATCAGCGAGAGATCTTTTCAACAATTCTGGACCGGTATGTTGAATATGTGAGGAAGCACTACAAGGACACTGCCATCATTGTCTTTGATGGGTATCCAGAAAATCTAGAAGATAAAAGTACAAAAGGTGCTGAACGTGCTCGTCGAATGAGGTGTGCTACCAGAGACACCGTATTTGAAGAAACTATGCCAGCAACAACAAGTCAAAGCAAATTTCTTTCAAATGAACGAAATAAGAGCAGACTTATTACAAAGCTCATCACAAAGTTGAGGAATTTACTGTAAAACAAGCTAATGAAGATGCAGACACACTTATTGTTAATACAGCCATTGAAGAATCCTCCAAGACTGACTCAGTAACAATAGTTGGAGAAGATGTAGACCTAGACCTTCTGGTAATCATGAACGCTTTAGCAGGACCACAAAATAACATAAAGCACGGCAAAGGAAAAACAGAGAACAAACTGTACACACAAGCCTCCATGACGTATGGATCAGTCATTAAAGACAACATTCTTTTCTTGCATGCATTTAGTGGTGCTGATACCACCTGTGCCTTTTTCAAAACAAGGGAAACTAAAGTTTGTAAACCTCCTTGAAAAGCATGAAGAACTTCAGAAACTTGTAGCTGTGTTTAAGAAACCACAGGCAGATTCTGCAAAGGTTGCTGAAACAGGAAAATCTTTCATCCTTCGGCTGTATGGGAACAAAGAATGTGAACCCCTTGGCAACTTAAAATATCAACGTTTTGCCAAATCACGGAGTAAAAGTACATTTACCTTGGCTTCCTTGCCTTCCACAGACGCTGCAGCTCGATTTCATTCTCTGCGTACTTATCTCCAAGTTCAGAAATGGTTAGGAATTGACTTGTCACCTACAGATTGGGGTTGGAAGATGACTGGAAATGGACTAGCCCCAATCACTACAGATAAAGACACTGCTCCTCTAGATCTTTTGAACATTATATCGTGCAAATGTCTCAAAGGATGTATGACAGCCACTTGCAGTTGTAAAAGGGCAGGATTAAAATGCTCTGTAATATGTGTGTCATGTAAAGGGTCATCTTGTACCAACTCTCATGTAAACATAGATGTGGAGGATTGTGATCACCACACGGATGAAATGCTAGAAATCTTCTTAGTGCTAGAAGGGGTAACTCATAAACCAGAGTAGAGAAAAAGCTCAGATATTTATCATAAACTATGTATTTTGGGTGGATGTTTGGGTATAAGGGTGGTAATTCCGCCAATGACTATTCACTGTCTATCTTAAGCGACAATAAAGGAAGGACACCTCTGGAAGATGATTTTCCTACGTACTTCAAGTAACGGGGTCTGAAAAAAAGAGTAACAAACTTCTCGTGCGTGTAGCATCAAACTTTGCAATATACAAAAAAGTATAGAACATTGTTTGTAGGAAATTTTACGTAGAACAATTTGTATTTCGATACGTTTCCTGTAAAATAATTATCAAGCGAGATATTTACAAAAAACTATTTTTAGCCGCCATTTTTTCAAGATGGCGGCCAAAACCGGGGCGATACAGGGGTGCAAAATTGATATGTTATTAAGTACCCTATTATGAAGATGATAAAACAAATTGCAGCTTTCCGTAAATTTTTTCCTTTCTAAATCCCCATTTGACTGGCCTTTACTATATGTCATTATTAGTTTTTTCTCATTGAGATCACGTAATCTCCTATTCATCATGGTTTCCCCTTCTTCCTGAGTCCTACTCTTTATTTAACTTATTTTCAGCTTTCTTATAATTTTTTATTAAAGACCAAATAAAGGTAAAAGAACAAGTAGAAATTAATATGTGTTCAGAAACAAAAAGAATTATATGTACACAGATATATATATATATATATATATATATATATATATATATATATATATATATATATATATATAGATATATATATATATATATATATATATATATATATATATATATATATATATATATATATATATATATATATATATATATATATATATATTTACGATTTTTTCTTGGGAAATGCTTATCATGAGCCAGTTTTAGACTCTAAATGAATGATTTCGTTATTTACCTCTATTTTTATATAAAATCTGACTGCTGTTGATTTAGGAAATCGTAAAAACAAGGAAAAAAAGGGGGAATTTATCTGAGCTGAAGGCTCTACTCACAAGGTATCCGTAAGCAAACAAATAAGGATAAGTTTAAAATCATGTGTATTTACATGAAATGAAATATCAGAAGATGAAATGGACTAATCAGGCATGCAAGGCCTGAGAGGTTAATTATAACTGGGAAAACCTGAAAGTATATCCATCGGTGTGACGATGCTGACACAAGGTACAGTCAAGAGAAATTTCCACGACTAACAAACCCTCTGGAAAAGGAGAGATTCACAAATTAAAAGTCAGTAAGGACGCAGTAAAATATACATAGGACAAGGCGAGCACATAGGGGGGCCAAGAAGCAACACATGATGTTATGTAATTATTTAAACACAGGCATTTACGTAATGCTGCCCTAACAAGGTAAGATTGATATGGAAATACTGGCACTTAGAAATGGAAATGGTTTAGTTAAAACAGTGTGACTGACGGGAAAAACCTTTGCAACAGATCACTTTATCTTGTAGAAGAGGTGGCTTCAGCGTTCCTTCGGTGAGAAGAGGGTGTGGGCCACACAGGAGGAGCTAGGCGATTATAGGATGAAAAGTACCCAGCACACAGATATAAATACAGCTGGACTACGCGTCTGGTCACTGTAAGGATACTTGACAGTGTGGACTGTTTGTCCAAGAAAGCTTGTACCTTTTTCAGAATAAATACTCCATTAGATACCATCCAGTTTGAATGAACATAAAGATGAAGAAACGTGGACTGAGTGTATAAGTAAGCAAAGAAACTCAAAACCTTTTCTTGAGATAAGTCACTGTTTTTTAAACGCCTCTTAAGCCTATCTTTTATTTACATCTACCTCTTCTTGAATTTATCCAACTTTTTTCTACGTTTTCTTAACCGTATATCCCATTTCATTCTCACTTTTCTCAATCCTGTCAGTTATTTTCTTCAATCTTTCTTATCCCTAGTCAATTATCTTCTTATCTTGCCTCTTTCAATTATTTTCTCTCCCTTTTCCTAGCTGCTAATGATAATTTTCTTTAACTTTACCCCCACCAGTCATTTTTACTTCTTTTTCTCTTCCCTGTTCATCATTTCCTTCCTTCTCACTCCTGTCTAATATTATCTTCATCATATATCACTCAAGGTCAATTATTATCTTCCCATTTTCTTATCCCCTTGCAACCATTTTCTCTCTTTTCTCATCTTTACCTATCATCTCTTTTCCCTTCTCCCGCCCAACAAATTACTTGATTTTTTTCACCTTTTACCATTAATTTCTCCTCCCCCCCTTTTTTTACTACTTATCAATGACTTTTTTTCTCCCAGTTACGAAACCCTATCAATTATTTTGTTCTCTGTTTCCTTAAACCCCTCGTTCTTACCCCTTTCATCATTTCTTTCGTTTTCAAAACCCTATTATTTTCTCTACTTTTACGGCGCACATCAATTATTTTCTTCAGTTCTTGCCCCTCTCTAAATTTTCTTACCTCTATCAATTATTTCTCTATCGTTCTCTTAGCTATATCTCTTGCAACCCTTATGTCATCAACATACCTGAGCATCAAGCTCACGATGGACTTTGGGCCAAGGAGATTATCTCAAGATCCGGCCAACTTAATCTGCTTCACTTGACCCAGGAGTAAGTGATTCCGCCTGCAGGAACTTATATCCAATCCCTTGGGTGGTAGAAGGGGCTCAAGAGGCACGCGTGTGTGTGTCTGTGAGTTCCGGTACGTACATGGATGGGCGTATGAGTGTGGCTGCTTGTGCATATGTAGTAAGTGATCAAATGTTACTTTCAATTTTGCAGTCCAGTTTTGTTTAAATCTGTAAATTTGGGTGTTTAAGTGTTCTTTTTAAGTCTGTGTATGTGTAACAGTCAGTTTTAAAACGTTTCATGCAATGCAGTCTTCAGGATTTTTCACCGTGCAAGTGTGCATATGAATGTCCAAATGTCAATTATGAAAACATGTTTCTTTCAGTGCAGTCGTCGGGCATTTTCAACCGAAGTGGCTTTGGGTCCAAGTGTACGTGTGTTTGAACAGCTGGCAATAATAGGCTATTTATTAAATTTCAGTTGCGAGAAATTTCCAGGTGAAGTTTTTGTGTGTTCTCTGTAACTGCGAGTGTGTGTGCTCGCGCGCGTGCATGTTTATGTATGTCAGTTATGAACAAATGTTTGTAAAGCATCGTTACAAGTTTTCAATCGAAGTAAGTGTGTGTTCTTCGGAAATTCATGTGAGTGTGTATGTGCGTGCGTGCACATTTAAGTGTCTGTCGAGCAAAACGTGTCTTTTAATATTGTTTTATTAAGAATTCAAAAAATTCAGTGGCAAAGGAAAAACTTTTAGAGGTATATATGTGTGGGTGTGCAAGCGTGTGCGGGCGTGTCCGTTCGTCTATAAATATGTCGACTTGCGTGCGTTTGTTTGTTTGTGTGTATGCGTCAGCCATGAAAACATGTTTTTTTTTTTTTATCTAGGATGATAGAAAACTTCAGCACAACTTGTCCGCACGGCCACAAGTCGCCCGGTACCATTCCCGTGACTTGCAAATTTCCTGAAAAATACATGCAGGCCGGCTTTATGCCAGCATAAAGGTGATGCAAGCGTGGTATGAGCCTTTGTACGGTTCAGTCTACGTAGACGGATTTTAATTTGCTGATAAAACAAGCTCAAAATACAATGTCAATATGTGGAAAAACAAATAAAAAAAGGGGGGAACGAAAAAGAGACATAAAATACAAAGAGGAGTAGCGTTAGATAAAATGAACCTACACAACGCCTTTAACAAATAATGAGCCCTAGATCCGAGTTTCCCTAAACACAGGTTATTAGGATTTCATTCCACTCCTAAACAAGTTGATAGAATTAACCACTCGTGAAGTGCAGAAGCAGGCTAGTATAGATCCAGTCGGTAATCTAGAATATATAAGGTGTATTTATCTGCATATATAATACAATGTGTATGCAGTATACTGCATGTTTATACGTATGTGAGTAATCATTATTACCATTCTCTTCATATCTTATTTAACCTGTCAAATATAAGGCAAGAATAGGTGCAGTCAACCACACACAGAAAGCGTTCACTATGTTGGTTGCTTTGTCTCTTTGTGGCCCACTTTCACAAGCAACAGTCCCCTAAGGTTTGGTGTACGAAGTACATTTTTTCTAATGATCCTGTGACTGGTAGCACGTCCAGATGAGCACGGCCTGTTAAATTCATTGTGCCTCTGTTGAATTAAGCACTGAAATAGGTCGACTATGGCCCGTAGTAAACAGGGCGGAACAACGCTATGAACCAGACGTATAACACCTTCTGGGCTATCCCCCCCACCAATGAACACCATATTCTTTGGAAGCTTTTATTTCAAATCAATGGTCCCTATGGGCTTGTTCTATATGAATAAGGTTCATCTTTTGAATGATAATAACAAGAATAACAAATAATAACGAGCAAAAGTTGAATAATAATAATAATAATAATAATAATAATAATAATAATAATAATAATAATAATAATAATAATAATAATAACAATAATAGTAAACAACACAATGAACACCATGTACACAGAATACTGTATAACAGATACATGGCATGAGCATTACGAATATTAAGTTAACGCAAACACGGATGAGAAAATAAAACAAAAAACTCAAAATAAAACGAACACATTAAGAACGACATCTCTACAATGGACGAACGCGAGGGCCAGAATCCGACTGCATGGGGAGAGAGAACAAAATTACGAGAAAACAGAAAAAACTGAAAGAATCAATATTCGAGGGACACGGACCAAATCGGAGAGCCAAGCCCATTCTGTTGCTCTCGAAGATCCCCTTATCAGTCCTTTCTGGTTGTTGGTAGGATTCATTCTTGCCAGAGGATGTCATCTTCATGTCATAAGTTTACACTGTCTAATGTATACAACACCGCAAACGAGAGAGAGAGAGAGAGAGAGAGAGAGAGAGAGAGAGAGAGAGAGAGAGAGAGAGAGAGAGAGAGAGAGAGAGTGTGTGTGTGTGTGTGTGTGTGCGTAAAATCCCTACTGTCCTAGCTGTCATTTTCTACGATGATGCTTGCGAGAGAAAAGGAAAACATACACGTACCCTAACTTACAAACCATTGCTAGTCCGTAGCATTTAGAGAGAGAGAGAGAGAGAGAGAGAGAGAGAGAGAGAGAGAGAGAGAGAGAGAGAGAGAGAGAGAGAGATTACCAAATGTACAATTTAATATCTGTCGACAGTATACGCCCGTGAGATAGAAAGATAACACAGTATTACTCTAAATAAATGATGAACAAATGATGAATAAATGAATATATTAGTTTTCCAAAAATAAGCCAGCAAAAATTACACTATGCGCTGATTGAACTCTCAAGGAGGGAAGTCGCACCTAACGTCATGTATGCTGAAAATCTCAAGTCTCTAGCTCCTTCTTTTGCTTTCTTCATAATCATTATAGTCGATCTGTTCGAAGGAAGACTGCTGAGCGAGTAAGTGGCCTCTTTGGCATGTTACCTAAATTCCCTGTTAATAATAATAATAATAATAATAATAATAATAATAATAATAATAATAATAATAATAAAGGAAATTTGTAGCGCTTGGAAATACTAGAATTCCCTTCATCGTCATCATATTCTAAAAGCTTCTTGGATGCCAGACCTCTAGTTTATGAAAACTAATAATAATAATAATAATAATAATAATAATAATAATAATAAGAAGAAGAAGAAGAAGGCAAGCTAGTTCCAGTGTATTAGACTTATGACCCACGTTGATAAACATCAGAGACAGAGATTATCATAATGTAAACGTGGGCACAGAGCACTCCGAGAGAGAGAATAACACCTCTCCGCACTCGGTGTTAGGCAATGAAGCACTCACAAAAAAAAAAAAAAAAAAAAAAAAAAAAAAAGCAGCGGGTAGGATGGAGACCAACACTGTATGAAGCTCTGGAGTGAAGAGGTAAGATTTAAGAAAAAAGGGAAGTGAAAACCAAGAAAATGAACCTTAGGAGAGGAAAAATAAGAATCATTGGGAGACAGGAAAATAAGAAATAAAAGCCTCTAAGGGGAAAAAGGTAAACGGTAAGATTGGACACCTGCTTTATATGAGGTTGCGGAGAGTGGAAGAAGAAAAGGCCGAAAATAACTTCAAAAATATACTCAAGAAGCAAGGAGTCATAGGAAAAAAGTACAGATAAATAGATAATAAACAGAAAAGAAACGAAAAAGGTAATACTGGCAGTAATAGAGGAAAACATAAATATAAATGCATGAAAAATAGAAAGCAAAAGCAAAAGAAAATGCAAATGAATCGCATGGGGAAAAATAAAGGAAAAAACACCAGGACATGAAAGCAACCCCGGATAACGAACTACAGGCTAGATGTACTATACACCCGTCATCTTAGTCGCTGGAGAACACCGAGCTACAATTGTAAAAAAAAAAAAAAATACCAAAAGAAAATGAGAAAATACATCAAAATGAAAAATATGGGATGAAACATAAATAACGGATTTAATATACACAAGAAGTAAGAAAATGAGAAAATACATCAAAATGAAAAATATGGGATGAAACATAAATAAAGGATTTAATATACACAAGAAGTAAGAAAATGAGAAAATACATCAAAATGAAAAATATGGGATGAAACATAAATAACGGATTTAATATACACAAGAAGTACTCCGAGAGAGCATGCATCCTCCGTCAATGCCAAAAGTTCCATACCTAGATCTGGTCCCCTAATTGACATTCTTCCATCACTTGTCGAGAGATCTCGTGGACAAACTGACGCACAGACAAACAAAAACTCTGATAGATGAATAAATGACTTGCAAAGCATGAAAAAGTCAATCTGAACAAAAATAAAAAGTACTTATTCGAAGAAATAACATTAAAGTCCGTGAGCAAGCAGAAGAGGTAGAATCCTTCAACCTCATACATAGAGTAAAAAAACAGAAATTTAAAAATGAGAGGACACTCGACCCGTCCTAGTGCAACAGATACGAGAGTCCCATTAACCCGCGACGGAACGTGATCCTTCTGATCATTTTGTCCGATGGTAAAGGCGAAAATCGTACTTCCCCTTGTGTGAAATTCGACTCTACGTACGTTTCAAGGCTTAATGCAGATAATACATAATTTTTCTTAGAACACAGCACCAAAAGTGAATAATTAATCTATAATAAATTAATGCGGCTTTTATAAAATAGATACCAATAATTATGCTGTTTACGAATAAATACAACTACATGTTTTTTTATTTAATAGTTAATTTCCTCTTTTTATTAGTGAAGCTTATTAGGTTTGTTTCATATATGTGCTTGCTCATTTTCCAATGGTAATACCAAAGGAAAAATAAACTCATCTATGAAAATGTTTTCTAACCAAGTAAAAACAAAAGAAAACAAAAAAACTGACATGCGTTGTAAGCAGCTGCGTGACATCATGTCTTTTCTGATCCCCGCGGCAAAAACAACAAAATAAAAAGTAGATTGCTCGCTCCGCTCCTTTTTCAACCGCTGATTTTATTCTACAGTTCTTCAACTAACGATTCCAGCGTTCAGCGCATTATCTTGAACTGCAGAACCTACATTAACAACATTCTTGTATAGCTTCAATTGCGAATTTAGTCTTGGACTTCTTTAATTTCCTATTTTCTTTGAACGTAAATTTTATTCTTCAAATTCTTATCTGAATCTGTAAATTCTACTCTTCAGTATCAAAGTTTTATTTTCTCCAACGGTAAACTGCATATTTTAAATTGTTAGACTCTTCAGATTCTTATTATTTTTTACTGTAGGTTTGGTATTGGATTTAATTATTTATTGCCTTCAACTGTGGCGTTCACTCATCAACTTCCCAATCTCCACTCATCACATTAAAATTTCACGCTGCATTTTTCCTTTTAAAATGAAACTGTAGATTCTACTCATTCATTTGCGGACAAAAAATTTTTCTGTTAACTAATTCCTTAATTTCTATTTTTTACTTTACTACACCTTACCTTCGACCTATTTCCTTGAACCGTAGATTCCACTCTCTAACTTCAACTTTAACTTCCAAATTTTAACTTCCATTACAAAATGCAAAGTCCATATTGACAGAAACTTCAGGTTCAATATATTTATTAATCTGTGGTTTTTTGTAATAAATTTTTATTTTAAATCAGTTATTGAATCTGACTCATTATTCCCATTATCTGTTCATTCACATTCACCTTTTACGAGAAAGTAAAGTACAATTATATTTATTTGCTAGTATTTTGTAATTAATGTTTAATTAGTACTCTGCAACGCATAAGTGAGTGTTTTGTGTGCATTTACACACACACACACACCTCACACACACACACACACACACACACACACACACACATATATATATATATATATATATATATATATATATATATATATATATATATATATATATATATATAATATATATATATCTTTTTAATTCTAGATAGGCTTCTTGCAACCTATGCTAAGGTAAAGGTGATTGGAAGGCGTCTTTGCTTCAGCTTGGAATCTATCTTTTGTATGAATGGTTACATGATTCTTATTCTTTCATTGTAACAGTTCACAAATTAATTTATAAGTTCTGGGTTCTTGAAGAAAAGCTTATTTGTTTTTTTTTTTTTATTTTTCCCTTTATTAATTATAATTGTTTCATCTGTGTTAATTGCTGCCTTGGGAAATCACTGGCACGAGACTTTAATTGCACGAAGTCCGCACTAGACTTGTGGAAATACTTGCATTCGAGAGAGAGATAAAATCTAAGTTCATATTGCTGCGATTTGTACATCACCGATTTCGCTCTACGCTCACCACCCACTACTAGCAGTCTCAAAGTCTTGCTTTTCACTTCTGAAGGCAACTCTGTCTCTAATCGCATTCTTACTGTTACTGACTTTTTCTCCTTCTCATCTCACTTATATTGGTGTTCATTCTAGTGTCAACCGTGACGTCATGATTCGGGATTGTGTATGGTGGGGCCTTATTCAACCGCCCTTCCCAACGGTTTCATTTTCATTTCGATAATCTGTTACTCTAATTTTCGTTATTCATCGCTCATATCTTGTACTTTCACAGCAATGGTTATCGTGTTTTTTTTTATGCGTACCATACAGGGGCGCCAATATCTGCTTTTCTGAACTCTTGACCTCTCCTAATGGCTTCACTGGCGAGAGAATGACAGCTATGCCCTATGCACCACAATGCTGACATAACTGTTGACGATCGGCAACATAATCATACTTGTATTTGCGATTTATCGACACTAGCGGTTTCATCTCTCTCGCCCTTTTTACGCATAGTCTGATTAAAGCTTCCATTTGCTTTTTAAGCAAACCTCTACAATATATATATATATATATATATATATATATATATATATATATATATATATATATATATATATATATATATATTCATGCAGAAGCTGCTGGGTATGCTTATGGCCTGATATAATAATAATAATAATAATAATAATAATAATAATAATAATAATAATAATAATAATAATAATAATAATAAAGGGTCTTTTCACTGAATAATAACAATAATGCATGATCCCTATAAACAAGTGGTTTCAGCATCTCTCACCAGCAAGACCCACTGCGCAGTTAATCCTGTACAATAATGTACATGGTAGATAGTCGACTGGGGGGGGGCAAAGTATCGAGCGAGGAACCTCATCCTAAAAGTCTTACGGAGAACCCCTATAAAACCACCATTTCTAAGGAGAAAAAGATTCATAATAACCTTCGGAACAAGAAATATTAATTTTCAGCTATTTCCTGTTTATTATCTGTACTTTATTTTGGTGCTTTTGGGGCTGGGTGGGCGGCATATTACAAAGGTATGGCATGACAACAGCGAGAATGAAAATGGTTTTGACCTTACAGTCCACAGGGTCATGTTTGGGTGTTTAAGGTCAAGGTGGATGATGGGGTTATGTAAGGCTGGAACGAGTTGAACTATCATTATGTAAATAAAATTTTAGGATTCTTCTACCTAATAATAATAATAATAATAATAATAATAATAATAATAATAATAATAATAATAATAATAAAAGAATGCAAATTTAAAGCCATGTAATAATAAAAGTAATAATGATGAGCAGAATTAAATTTCACAGTGTAGTAACAATATTAAATACTATCGTAACAATAACAGAGAAGGAACTGCAAGTTTTAGAACATTTAATAATAATAATAATCATAAAAAATAAATTTTAGTTCATGAACTAAAATAATAAGAGCTTTTATTTCTAAATGATAAGAAAAAAGACACTAAATACCCAATAGCGTTTACTATCCCAGCCCGAAGAAAGCAAGAAAAAATGGAAGCGCTAGGAAGAAGAGTGGGTCCTCCATAGGAAAGGGAGTTTATAATTAGAGTCAGGGAAAAAGGAGGAAGAGAATTCCAAAGTATTTGTTTCATCCGAGGAATGAAGTTTTCTGAAGAGTAAATCTTGCCCCTTGCACATCAAGATCTTACTGACGTAACATCAGACTTTTCTTTTTGTCGCCTATTTACTGTACAGTACTTTTCGCTCACCTCACTTCACCTCACCTCACCTACCAGCTTTACGACTATCAATTCATCGCCATATGAGACGTCATGGTTGTTCTTTCTATACTCATTAAAAGTCGTAGCTCTCGTATCTCCGATTACGAAAGGCAAACGAACAAACTCTTTTTCACACCGCCGAAGGAGTGGACCACGCAGGAATCTTGCCATCAGCAGTGGTTAGTGAGGGCATGTCGATGAATGGACAGACGAATTTTGCATATGATTCTCTGTAGCCTATACTTTGGTTGTTGTACAGTACATGAGTGCGTGTACATTTTGTCTATGTGCATGAATTTGTATGTCACATCAAAAACAGTTTAGTGAGCATGAATTTGTCTGTCCCTATGGTTTCTGTTTATGTGCGTACGATTGGCCGATGTACTTGGGTATGCGTGTTTCTAGCGTTTAAAAAGGGGTTAGTGACATTTTTCCTCTTATAGCTGAGATGAAGGAAAGCACATTTATTTCTCAGTGATAAAGCCTGCGAAATCTGATCTGAAGAGACTGGGCTTTCATGTCAATGGAGTATTAATAATAAATGGTCTAAGTCACCTGTTTCAATAACAATAAAATTTCTGTTTCTTCATCATTTTCCGACTAAATTTCCAAAGCTCTAACCTGAACAACAACAACAAAGGCAGTAATAATATTAAAGATAACAATTTAATGTGTAATATTTTTTCTTTTAGATATCATCTGACTTGGCACTATTAGGTTTAGTCCTATGATGAGATGACATCTCATAACATTTAACAGAATACTGAACATATGAATGCAAATGAAAATGATGGTTTAACGCGATATTCTATATTGCTCTCTCAGTGTTGATTTTCCTTCGCGGCTCTGGCATAGTTGAGATCTGAAAATGAACTTTTCTAAAGATAGGGTCTACGTCACTGACACTTACTAAAAACCCAAAATCCTCCGCGTAAAATAATCTGGTATAAGTGTAACGCTTCTATTTTCACAGCAGGAGCAGTAGCACTACGTTCAACTCTGCTTTTTCATCAGGCGTAAAAACAGAAAAAAGACCAACGCTTTGCAGAAAGTTTGAATTCTATGGCGTGACGACACACTAGCGAGAGAAGCGTCAGTCTGACTCCGAGTGTCATCTCAATACAAGTGACGCTTTGCTGAGGATGAGATCCTCTTTGTTAACTCGTTCAGCTTCAATTATATCACACTTGAACGCTAGTGTCTCTGTCTTATTTATGAGATACTTGCTGCTATTCAAAGCAGAGTTTGTGATAACGGGAGAGAGAGAGAGAGAGAGAGAGAGAGAGAGAGAGAGAGAGAGAGAGAGAGAGAGAGAGAGAGAGAGCAAAAAACGCTGCAATTTCTTTTGAAGCGTCTAAAAGTAATTTGTTTTTGACGCCCTCATCGAAGCTGGACTGAGGATATGAATGAGACCGTGTCTATTTGCTTTCTGCTTTGTTTTGTTTTGCTTTTTTATTTGACTGCTTGTTCGTCTGTCTGTCCACCTGCTGACAAAATGCAGTAAAAGGTAACGCTTTACTGGTTTTAAAGGAAATCTTAGGACGGGGTGGGAAGTGAGGGACTTTATTAACAACCAAGTTGTTATCAATAACCAAATAAGCTCGAAGGTTAATTACTGTTGTTTATTTATATATTTTGCAAAAATTAACGACTATTATTCTGAATTAGCAAAATGTACATATAGATAAAAGAAAAAATAGGAATTCATGCTTACCTGGGTTACACAGGATAAGAAGACCGTAAGTGAAGAAAGTTGAAATAATAAATTCACGATAAATGAATATAAGAAATTTTCTCACACTTATTTTATCTAATTAACATTTAGAGCCTCCGAACCAATTCTGAACGACCAAATAAATAAACAATAAATTTTTTAATGCAGATTTAAACCTTGCCTTCAGTATCTCTAGTTCCTTCGATTAATAAATGCATTCTCTCCTACTCCAGCAATGGCTAATCTATCTCCCTCTAACTTACTTAACTGAGTTATGTTGTTCAAGCAGCCACTGCGTGAAATGGGATGCTGTACCCCGTCGAATAAAAGGATGGATATTAATTTTACCATTTTTTATTGTTGTTGAAAATAACCATATCAGACTCACTCTCTCTCTCAATACACATACTCCAGCATCCCATTTTATGCAGTGGTTGCTTGTCTTATTGAAGCCTGATGCGAGTAATATATATGTATATATATTTTAATTGTTTCTGACTCAAATCGAACCATCTTTCAGGTGGAGACGCTATCCATTAGTTGTCTAAAAGTTGGAACCTGAGAGCAACTGCACCCAAGGAATTACCTGGGCAAGCTAACTGCTTGCATACCAGCGAGTTTTCCCCAACTTCCTTTGGTGCAGTTGCTCTCAGGTTCCAACTTACCTGAAAAACCTGGGTAGTAACGCCCTTGCCTCCCCTGAAAACCTGGGTTCGATCCCGATTCAGAAATTTAATTCTGTTCCACAGTTGTGTGTTGATGATTTGTCTTATTCACTCAGAAGGGATAATTCGAATGAAATGCTGTCTATTGGGTCATTGCTGAGTCGGAAGTTGGGGAAAACTAATGCAAGCAGTTGGCTTGCCCAGGTAATTCCTTGGGTGCAGTTGTCTCAGGTTCCAACTTCTTTTAGACTTGTATGGCCTAGTGGATAGCACCCTTGCCTTCCACCTGAAAGACCTGGGTTCGATCGGCGACGTGAGTCAGAAATTTAATTCTGTTCCACACGTGATTGTGTGTTGATGATTTCTATGTATATATATATATATATATATATATATATATATATATATATATATATATATATATATATATATATATATATATATTGTCATAAACTGGGATCTTGGTTGAGGAGAGAATTGGAACAAATTACAAATTATTACTGCCAAGGAACCAAGTGGGCCCGAGTTTATGAACAAAAGAAAAGTTATTTGAAACTCACCTTAGATTTTCCCTGGATTTACAAGTTCATGATTAAGGTCGCCATTTGAAATTAGATTTCTTTTACAATTAAAGGGCTTTATTTACAGAGATTAAGCAATTATGCAAGGAGACAAAACAGAATGCAAAATGGTAACCAATAGGCAGGCTCATTAATTATATACATTGAGCAATAATGCAGACATTGGCAAGCAAGCAAATTCAATATGGAGGGGCCAAGGTACAATCATCCCCGGTTATAATAATAACTCGGTTAGGTTGAAATTACATTAACTAGTCTCTAAGGGTAATTCATAAAGAGGGGGAACTCCAGGCTAATAGAATCCGTAATGTAAATGTCTGATGGCCAACAACGGAATTCGGCAATCGGGCTGCGACCAGGAATGGGTTTCGAAATTTGAATGGCAGTCGGACTGAACGAACACAGATTGGCAATGGAGCAGACGTTATCTCCCCTGTAAGAGAGGTTATGAATTAACACTGCACACACTGAGAGGAATGAAATCTCCCTATAAAGGTTACACAATGGCATGTTCTTAAATATTAAACACTATGTAGCTCAGCAGATAATGATAAGGAATCACATAATCACAATCTTTGAATATTAATGGATTCGGGCCCAGGTACAAGGAACAAGTGCTTGCCGTCACACAAAAAGAAAACTTCAACACTTGTATTACTCAGACTAATTTGCCCTTAATCTGCACTGGGGAAGGGATAACTGGGTATTTATCACTGGATCTTTTACTGGAATTCAAGGCACATTATGGGGCGAGTTACGGGAGGCCGAAGCAGGACACTTAACAAAGGAAAATTGCTTTGTGGAGGAAGGAGTTAAAGTTAAAGGAATGGGAATTTAAGGTGTTCAGGGAGAAGGGAAAGGGCTGGTTTACTGACTATTTGCAATGCACGAACCTGGACTAACAATTGTAGGCACCAACAATCAATTGGCCGTTCATCAGAAATACTTCAGCCAGTGTGGAACAGAGATGAACGCCAGACATGCGCTCAGAACGGAGCTGAGGAAGCCTCTAAACATCTTCCAAACAGCGCGGCTTGCTGGTTCCTCAACTTAGGCCGACATTCCCTGCAAAAAAGTCAGACAGCCAGCAACGAGGACAGAGGAAAAGAGTCCTTAAAGGTTAAGTACTTAAAGATTAAGGTCCTACCTGGCCACTAGCCCTAATAAGACCATTAACCTTCCCAGGCGCTAACTACTCCCACATCACGTGATGGGGGTGAAAAGGGGGTCCCATTGTTCCTGATCGAACGATTGAGGGGGGAAGGGAGGCCTATCTGCTACCCACTGGTGCTAACAGCTCTGATCTGGTTCAAACTATGCCTGTTTTCCGCCCGTCACCCACCAATTTTCCCCGGCCCCAACAGTCAAAGGAACAGCAAACTGCATTTCAAAACTAATTATGCACTGGTGTCTACATGAGGGAGGGATATATCCTTGATAATATATATATATATATATATATATATATATATATATATATATATATATATATATATATATATATATATATATATATATATATATATATATATATATATATATATATATATATATATATATATAATATGGATATCTTTATATATGATATTAGCTGATCAACCCGGCACTGCCTGGGAAAAACTCTGAATAACAACCTACGGGGTAGGCCCGTTAAAACTCTGAGTCTTCTTTGTTTAACGTGCTTTTTCCATTTTTCATATGGGGTAAGCACAATGCCTTCTTTTGAAGGGCTTTGATTTGGCGTTGGGGTAGGCCGCAGCCTCGATCGGCTGCCCTGCCTGACATCGCTTAGACCCATGTGTATATGTACCGTGCCAAATCCCCTTCTCCCTTTCTCCCAGCAGCGAAGAGACGTGAGTGGTTAGGCTGACAGTTCGAGACGTGTAAGGCGTCTGTTATGTTTTTAGATGTTGGAGTGGCTTTGTTTGTGTGTGTATTTGTCTGTAACACCCATTTGCTTTCAGCAAACCTATCCGTTGATTACATACATAATCCCGGGGCGTCTACACGGAATACTTCAGTTGATGCCCTGATTTGCTTGGCTCACTCACTCAGGGAAGAAACTATGGATCATTGAAACTGGAAATTCAGTAGTGATAACAATTTGAAATGATGAAGTGCAAAAAACTGCCGATATGGCAACAGTTCTTAATGCAAAACAAACGAAGTGACAGACAAGTTAAGCATAAATCCAAGAAGGATGGAGGTTTCTAACCTGATGGAATGGAAACGCCACTGTCAATAGGGCTACCCCCGTCTGTTCATTCCCGGGTCCAGGACAAAAACCTTGTGACAAATCTCACAACTGTATATGTTGGCGGTGATTACCAGCAGATACTGTCTCCCCGACTTCCTGAAGAAGGGTCTGAATGTCTGGTTTGCCATTGACAGTACTGATCTCCTGAGGATACTCCCTAAGGACAGAATACATTCCATGGAGTATTTACTGTCCTTAATCAGCGGGAGAGTAAGAATACTGAACTGTTCAAATCTCCTCTCATCATTCCAGACAAGGTCTCATCTGGGCCTCTCAAATTTAATACCAATCACCTTAAAGAACCAGCCATACAGGTGAAACTAATACATTTTGAGGAGTACAAGATTGGACAACGAGACCATCTGTTACTCAAGTACAAGCACTATACCCACACCTGGGCATTCACAGATTTCCTGGCTAATGAGAGACTCCAACCTCAGACAGCAATTTCCTCTGATGTGACCAGAAAAACATCAACATTTGTGGAATCTCCACTTGATTCATCAGATGGCCCCACGAAAGACCCAGGCAAAGTGCAAGGGCAAAGGGAGGAAGCTGGTCTCTCCGCACTCCTTTCAGCTCCTTCTCCCACAGGATCCTCTGCCTCTAGTGTGGATGGGAAAACTTCCATGTGTCCAATCCTGCAAGTGAGAAGTAGAACTGGTAAAAACGAAAAGTTAATGAGAGATGTGATGCCAATGTGAGCAGTGACAAAATCTCTCTTGTTATCCAAGTAAGTTAATTTTGATGTCAAGAGGACGAGCTTTGAATTTATTGCTCATCTTTTCAAGACCTCTCCCACTGACTATGCCACACTATACACTGTTTTGAGCCTCACACAAAATATATCTGCTGTCATCACCGGTCCTGAGAGATGCACACTCATAACACTGGGCCTCGATCTGTATAATCGCAATCAAGATTCAGGCCAGTCATGTATGAAGTTTGATGCAATCTTTTGGTGAACAACTGGGTCTTGAGAGATCCTAAAATGGTTGGGAATTTTGGTATCTATGCAACCCAAGTGCAAAAACAAGAGAAGCAGGAAGGAGTTGGAGAGTTGGCCAAATATCTTGACCATACTGCATTTGCTTATTACTTTGCTCACTCAATTATGCAAAGGTTGATGCCTCACATTGCCCAAATGAATGCAATGGAGAAAGACATGCTCTGGGAAACACAATTGAAAGCAGCAATATTGACATTGTTAACCAGTTTTTGCTAAACTTCCCTCACCACTCTCAGAACTCAACAAAATTAGGGGAGCATTATCAACTCCAAGGAAATACCTCCCTGTGTTCCAGCCATTGTGCTCTGAAACTCAGAAATTCTTTGGAACTCTATTGTGATGGGAATCCCTGTGATCAAAACACCTTTTAAGAGCATTGTTTTCTCTGCATTCATTCCTCCTAAAGCAAAACAGGACATCCTCAGCTATGCAAACTTAGGTCAAAAACAGTAAGAGGACTTTGTTGAAGATCGTCTTCTAAAAACTTCCAAAATATCCATCAGGGACATCCATCTGGGACAAGATGAAAAACTGAAACTGATGACATTCTCCAACTGGATGGACAAGACCAGAGTGTCAGTTGGTAGCAAATTTATCAAACTAAGGGACGAGGGCCAGCTGCTAGAACGGTTTCTGGTCATTGAGCAGTCTCAACCAGAGTTGGTTCCCAAGCTAGAAGCTACAGTTGGTGAATACAAGAGGCTGTGGGGCCATGATCAATGTTTGCTGTGGATGGCTCACTGCTCCTCTGCACTGACAAAGCAAGCCTCATGCAAGTTATTGAAGGGGCAGCTAATGCTCTACCTGCAACAGGTTTGACCTCTAAAATGCAAGTTCCAACTGATCATGTGTTGATAATTGACACAATGGCAGTGTTACAATCCATGAAAAAGACACCTGCCGTGACAAAAATATGTTATCTTAAGGAGGCTTTTGTCACACGAATCACCGGCATGTCAAAGGCTATGATGAGGCGAGATTACTCTTTGACTGCTATATTAAAGGCAAAAAGAGCAACTTCTGCTGCTGGTCATGAAGTACATAATGAAATGAGTATTAGAACCATACCACTCAAGGACCTTCTATCATCATCTAAAACAAAGAAGGGGCTTTATGAATTTCTAGCTAAAGCTTTGTTGGAGCACTTCAAAGGATCCATGAAGCAAGTAGTGGTTGCTTTCAACACATTAGTGAATATCAATTCCCCTCATACCATTAAAGATTTCCCCTCATACCATTAAAGAAGATTTCAAAGTTCATGGGAAGGAGGAATCTGACACCTTAATTCCTCTTCACGTCCTTGAGAGCCTACATGACAACAAATTCAAAGAAATCAACGAGCGATCCCCTGATATGGATGTGTTCATTCTCTTGATTGGGCCTCGCCTCTAATGATCACCTTGGCACTCTCACTTGGCTCAAGTTTTGCACAGGTGTAGGTGCAAAGTACAGAGAATTAGATATAAGGTCATGTGTGCAGGTAATCGGTCAGCAGAAGACCCAGGGTCTTATAGGCCTGCACAACTTCTTCAGAGCTGATTGGGGCGTGGAAAGTTTGCTGGAATTTCAAAGAAAAGCTGGGCTGATTCCTATCTTTCCTTTGAAGATGATGATCACATCGTCGATTGTTTCTGCAGCCTTGGCATAGAAGCTCTGATATCTTCAGAGTTGGTGGATGGACAACTCCCACAAGAAGTTAAAGCGCTGGAAACACCTGTCTACTGAGTGTATTCACTAAAAGGTTCAACAACACTGCCTGCTCTTCAATGGGAGCTCTTCAGATCAAAGAATCTTGAGGCTGAGATGCTCCCTCCCACTCGCACTACTCTGATGCCCCATGTTGTCCAAACCAACTTCATATGCATGACAGACAAACCTTATTTTTCTCCAAATCCACGTCTTCCTCCTTTAGAAGAGCACAGATGGTTGCTTCATGACGAAGTTTACATACCATTGAAATGTCTATCTCGCCCTGCTCCTCGTGAATTTCTAGAGCTTGTTAAATGAGGATGCCACACATTATGCAAAGGAAATTGCTCCTGCACCAAGAACAAATTATCCTGCACTCCTCTTTGCAAATGTTTAACTTCTGGCTGTGACAACTTCTCTGACAGCCGAATGCAAAACGATGAAGATGAGGATGACACTGAGCTTTCAACCTGTAAATTTATAGTTTCCATTTCATATGTACATCGAACAAGCCTACAGTGATCTTGCTGTTTAGCATATATGTACATGTATATTCCGAATTTTTTTTTTTACATCATACTGATATGGTACTTGTATAAGATTTAATGTTCAAAATTTGATATAAAGTCAAGTATAATTGTATAATTCTGTGCCTTTGAATAAGTTTTTCACTTCATGTTAACGAGGTTGCTTGTTGAGCTGGCATTGTAGTTATGACTTTGACCTTGACCACATGACCAACTGTTTTGTCTTGGATTAATCTAAAACCATCATTTTTGGAGTCAGTCCCATTTAAAACCCCTGCAGATACTAAGAACATCAAAATTTTGCCAGTTAGTTCCTGATATATGACCCTCAGACGGTTAGGCGGTGGCCATTTTGAAAGTGGCCCAGAGTAGGGGGTTATGTGGCCTGGAAAATCTGGACCACAAAGTTTTCTGTTACTTTCATCCTTAGTGATATCAAATCTAAAAAAAAAAAAAAATTCAGCACAAAAATCCTGCGGAATTACACATTATCCTGCACTAGAAGGATGATTACCTTTCACAAACTTTACAGAAAAATGCCATACGTTAGGACTTTGGCACTGGAACTCTTTCCATCAAGCTCCTTTTTAGTTTTCTGTAAAAGAAAACTACTGTGCCAGCTTTGTCTGTCAGTCCACACTTTTTCTGTCTGGCTTTAGATCTTAAAGACTACTGAGGCTAAAGGGCTGCATATTGTTATGTTGATCATCCACCCTCCAATCATCAAACATACCAAATTGCAGCCCACTAGCCTCAGTAGTTTTTATTTTATTTAAGGTTAAAGTTACCCATGATCATGTTTCTGGCAACGATACAAGACAGGACACCACTGGGCCGTGGTTAAAGTTTCATGGTCCATGGGTCATATAGCATTATACCGAGACCACCGAAAGATAGATCTATTTTCGGTGACCTTGATTATACACTGTACAGAAAATCTTGAATGTGCTGAAGAAACTTCAGTGCATTTTTTACTTGTTTACAAACATCTCTAGATCAGTTCCTGTCACTCAATCTTATACGTTTCTATTGAAGCCAACGGCATTGTTTGCAGATACTATCGTCTTTTGAATCGGTCTATGCTTCTTTTTCTCTTCTGACAAGCAGCTCAAGAATAAGGAAAAATTAGATTCTTTCCATTTACTTTTTCTTTCTCTAGTCGACAAAACATTTCCCCACGTCTCGGCAGCAACATCAAAACTGGATTACAAATTGACATACAGGGTTTTTATTACTTTGTGCAGATGTTTGAATTTCAAACATGATGTCGTTGGGGTTCTGAATTTCTATTAGTTGGTGAATTATCGATATTCGTGTCCATGGGTATGTCGCTCGTGTCTCCCTTTGGATTCTCACGGATATCTTGTGGTTTCCTTGAAGAAGGGAGGATGAAGTCAGTGCTCCTTTGTATATCTAATGCAGGCCTTTGTTGATTTATACTCACAGCTTCTGCTATTTGCAATTTGGGGAACCGGGTTTCTCTATGCACAATCTATGTGCTTTCTAATAATTCTTCTAGTCTCAGTTTACGGTTGTGGCCGTCTACATAGTGTTGAAATATTGCCCCTTGGTTGTGGTGAGCTTGCAGTCACCTGCACAATGTAGTAATTGCAGAGGGCTTGACATGTCTCTTCAGTACAGTTAAATGTGTACATTTCTTTGGTCAATTCCCACATCTTCCTACAGGGAGCCGTGGTATTTCACATTACGAGGGTGATGACTGGGTTTTAGCTGCAGTAGACATGTATGGAAATCATCTCGACAGAATTTGCAAGTGTCGTACCGTTGACAATTATTCTCTTCATGGCCTTGACCTCATCCTTGAACTGGCTGCTTTGTAATACAATTTGATGGTTCTCAGAGAGGTAGGCATCATCACTGGCATGCTGGCATACATGTGCAACTGTTTTCATATGCAACCTTCTACTAGATTGTTGTCATATCCTTGTTAGGATACGACAACAATCTCCTTGTTAGGCACTGTCTAACATGTTCAAGCTCTGCGTGAGTAGCTTTCCATGTGGAACAGTGCATAATTGCACATCTGACATACGTGGATAGCACAAAGCATTTGTAAGTGTCAGGGCAATACCTATAGGTGTTAAGGCAGTGACTCACATTAGTTGCCTTTTGGTACACGATAGTATTGTGCCTGGTAACCAAACAGCTTTTGCCTAAATCCTTGGTTGTTAAAGGAAAAGACTGTGGAGGACATGCAAAGTCGAACTAGATCCAGGAATTGTTCAGTGGGTATAGCAAAGCTAATTTTACCTAAATCTGGCTGTTCTTCGAGTTTAATAAGTAGAAATTCTAATGGTACGCCAGTGAAAAGAGCTGTCACATCCAGACTAACCATTTTACCCTGAATATTTCTCAGTTTCTTAGGTCGTTCTATGAAATCTATTGAGTGAAGAAGATGCGCTTCAGAAAAAGTACCTATCAAAGGGTTAGCAGAACAAGTGAGCCCTTTGTTAGATACTTTTTCTAAAGCGTATCTTCTTCACTCAATAGACTTCATAGAACGACATGTAAGAAACTGGTAAATATTCAGGGTAAAATGGTTAGTCTGGATGTGACAGCTCTTTTCACTAACATACCATTAGAATTTGTACTTAATAAACTTGAAGAACAGTCGGATTTAGGTAACATTAGCTTTGCTATAACCACTGAACAATTCCTGGATCTAGTGAGACGTTGCATGTCCTCCAGTCTTTTTCCTTTAACAACCAAGGATTTAGGCAAAAGTTTGGCGATTCGATGGGGTCTTCTTTGTCTCCCATTCTTACCAATTTATGCATGGAATTTGTGGAAACCAAAATTCCGCAGAACTGAGAACCTTCACGAGACCCATTTTCTGGGTGAGATACGTGGATGATATTTTCATTATTTTTAAAGGTAACTGTGAGGACAATCGTTTGCCGATTGTTCCCTTGGTAGGTTGTTGCCTCCTTACCTATTTGTACTTTTTTCTTTGTTGGGGGAGCTGACGTCTGTCGCCTTGTCTTCAACAGCGTCCGTCAGGTTCACAGCAGCAGATAGTTAGAGTCTCGGCAGCAGAGCAGCAAAGAGTATTATTTGGATGGACAGCAGGTATCATTTACCTGTTGGCGTTGGCAGCATGAGGATGTTTTGATGGCTCAACCATTGTTGGTCATCTGAGTGAGAATTAGTTCCTTCGGCAGCAAATGGTGTTTCAACGGCTCAACCGTTGTTGGTCATCTGAGTGAGGATTCGTTCCTTCAGCAGCAAATGGAGTTTCGATGGCTCAATTGTTGTTGGTCATCTGTGAGAGGATTTGTTCCTTTCGCAGCAAATGGCTGTCTTGACGACTCGATCGGGGTCATCTGTTTCGTAGATGTGTTCCTGTTACGCAGCCAGTGGCTGTCTCGATGCCTCGACTGTGTTCATCTGTTTGGCTGCATCCTCGTGGACAGTAGTGACTGCCTCGAAGTCTCTATTGAGACTGTCAGTTTTTTTTTTTTTTTTACTGGTGCTGCCCGAAGTTATTTGTATTACCACTTTTGTATTGTCATCATTTATGCTCTTTGATTATTATTTATGTTTTGTGCTGCCTGATTGTGTTATTGTTTATGCTGCCTGCTTTTTCTATTTGAGATGTAGCTAAAGTGTTTTATTTGTATAATCTTGTTCAAAGTAATGTTTACTGTTTGTGCATTGTTATTTTACTTTGATGTTCTTCGTAAAGTAACTGTGGTCTAGCTACATCTGTTTTATATTGAATTTAATTAACTGACTTTTATAGTTATTTGAATGTGATTTGATTATTTTTTTACTGACGCTGACTCAACTGTACATTGTATATTTTGTCAATAAATTAATTTTAAGGTAACTTTTTTTGGTTTTGTTCTGCTCCTTACTCCTTTGTTTGTCCCGTTTCGTCAGTCATTTCAGCCTAATTGCTTGTTTTTATTTCGAACCTGCTGGTCTCTGAAAGACGAGACCATTACAGTAACCCTTCAAATTTTGATAATTTTCTTCAATATGTTAATGGAATTTTCCCCTCTATTCAGTTCACAGCAAAACATGAAACAGACAATAAGTTGCCTTTTTTGGACATATTGATTTACTATGACCCAGTAACTTTCACCTTTAACTTTACAGTGTATCGTAAAGAAACTAATGCAGAAACTTATATTAATTTTTTCTCCTGGCATAATAATTAAGTTAAAACAACATCTTGGTCAATTTTGTTTTGAAAGTTCTGAAAATTTGCGACCCCGGCTTCACTGATAGAGAACTTAAATACATCGAAGATGTTTCCATAAAACTTGTATTACCCAAAACATTTTATTAATAATGCTTTTAAAAAAAGCTAGAAGGATATTCTATATTGGTTCCTCAAAAGAACATGACAAAAAGAAATTTATGAATTGTCTTGCACTCCCTTTTAATCCACACTTGAAGAGAATAAGGAAAACTGTAAACAAAAATCATAATGATAAAATCAATATAGTCTTCTGTAATTATAAAAACACCATTAAAAGACTTCTTTTACACAACAACAGTGCACAGAATCACAACAATAAACATATTGGATTTTATGAAGTTCCCTGTTCAGAATGTGACTGTAATATTTTGGGGAAAGTGGTAGAGGGTTGCTCACAAGAATCGGGGAACACAAAAGAGCATACAAGTTACATGCAGAAAACAATGTCTTAGTCAGTCACAGTCTTAAACCCGACCACCGCGTAAATTGGGCAGAATCTAAAGTAATTTTTAGGAGCAAAGGCGTTGGCATAAGAAGACTGGTGGAGAATGCGGCGATCGATAGTGGTTTATCTATGGAAGACAATAAATCTTTTACACAGGAAGATAAATTCACCAACAACCTTATATCCAGGAAGTATATTAAAGGTTTTAGGAATAAAGACCATTATGATAGTGTTGTCTCGTTAGCCACATCTGATGCTGCGGTTGCCTCTTTCTCCCGTTCAGGTAACTCGGTTACTTCCAGTACCCGATGTTGCAGGCGCCTCTGATTTATCTTTAAATATGTGTACATAAACATACCTGTGGATTTGCTTCTCCAATAATAATAATGATCAGGTAACCCTCGCCATGAACAACGTAGTCCCCTTCCAGCCGAGCTCTAGAGGACTAACTTAATAAATACATTCTCGAGAAAGCTGGGAATGTGGCATCGCGGAGCATATACTGAGCTGTCTCGGACTCATCTGTCGAGGACACTGACGCTCCACCTTCAGGATGGTGACCTCAAGTGGCATGATGGCATGGCCCAGGAGAGCATGGCCTTCATGATTCTGTCCATAGAGCTACTAGCAGTAGGGACCGAAATACTTGACTATGAAACTTAACCCTGGGTGTCTCTCCATTATCGTAACATTATTATATACATAAAAATAAAAACCTTTAACGAATCTTCATGACGACGAATTATTTACATCACCTATTCTGAGCCACCCACGGAACCATGGGACGCCGTAGCAGTTCCCCGCCCGAGCATCTCCGTTCATGTCCGATTATCAACATTTCTTACCTGGCTTAATATTTTCGCTAATCTCTATTCCCTCTCGCTGATTGGCTATCCTGAATATTTTACCTAGATTTTGTATGGATAACCCCGTCTTCTTGCATTTTTATTCAATCTCCGCAAAGAAACAACTGGGATGGTTCAGAAGACCTTTATATTGCTTATAAATAAAAAAATACTTATTTACACACACACACACACACACACACACACACACACACACACACACACACATATATATATATATATATATATATATATATATATATATATATATATATATATATATATATATATATATATATATATAATATATAGCATAAGACTCTACACGTTAATCTTTATGGAAATAGGTCCAGCTTTCCTTGCCTACAATCATCACAACTATGCAAGGTACTTGTCCATATATTTGTTGACAAAAATAAATATTACAGGAACTTGCCCCAACATAATGGTTTTAGTGTGTCACATTCAAATGTTGTGTCTTCATGGAGCCGAGTTAACCTTAAAGCATGCCAAATCTCATTGAAGTATTATAGGAGTCAATAAAAATTCAGCAGCATACAATAGACGGAGTCTTATACATGCTGCTCAGGAAGATATGACCTCTACTTAACAAGACACTCACAAAGATCCTTGGAACTCTCAAATCACTGAAACTGAGTTTATGTACAGAAGTTCTTATTTCATTTGAATGTAAAATGAAAAACATTAAGAGTTCATAAAACAAAGTGAGATAAAACCTGAAAGAAATCTGTTTGATCAGTTGGTGATATTATCAATTGAAAATAATATATGTTTGGAAAAGTACTAAACTATCATTTAGTCCAATTCCCTGGGCTCTTAATACAGCAAATGGCAGCTTGACCAAGACGGAGAAATCAAAATTAAAATTGCCACTGTTAATATACCTCGCGAGTGTATAATACGCCACACGAAATGAAGATCTGTATTCTACTGCAGAGGAAGCAGGTACCTGAATAATGCTTCACTTGTTACATGTAACAAAATAAATAAGTTGTGACGCATCAATTATTTGTTCTTTTGATAATGATGTATTTTTTTTACTGAAGTTTTCGCAACATGTATCACAAATGGTGTTATCTGACACTGGTGTTGGAAATACTGTAAGGCTAATTAGTATAAAGGATGTTATAACAAGGCATGGGCCAGACTTCTGTAATGTTCTGTCAGTATTTCTGTCCTTCTCGGATAGTGATATCACAAGTGCTTTTGTAAACCGTGGCAAATTCATCCCAAAGAAAATTGAAGAGAAGTTATCAAAGTTCAAAGGGATGTTTTCTCAAGTTAGTATAGCTGAGGAAGTAAATGATGAAACTTATAATGATCTTCAACCTTTCGTATGTTGCATATATGGCAAATTCATATATGCTGATGTTAATAAACTACATGATGACATTTTCAAGCAAACTTTCTAGCCAAAGATGGGCCAAACTTAGTTAACTTATATAGTATTGACATTAGTTTGCTACATCAGTGCTGATTATCTTTAACAATGCACATTGAACACTTGTTTAGAATAAATCTAGTGAAGCGAGCACTGAGATTTCAGTCCCTTACACAAAGGATGGAAACTTGATGATAAGAGACAAATGAAGATCGAGTGGGAAGATGGTGATAAAATGCCAAAAGAACTGATCGGTGGCACGCCAAATGGCAGCGATCTTGCTGATGCGATATATGACGAACAAATGTTAAAAAGCTCTATTTCATAAGAGAGCGACTTCATTTATGAAACATCATAATCAAAAACCAGAAATTTTCAATACTGCCTCTGAATGTTAAATGACGACTCAAATATCACCTAAATATTTCTTGTCATATATTTCAGTCAAGTAATGAAAATTTCAAGGACGATATTAAAGCAAAGGTCATCAAATATATTACGAGAAAAATATACATTCAGGTAGTATACCGTTCAGCGACTGCTAGCATATTATCAATCATTTTGTGCTGCAAAAGTTCAATTACTGCTCGACAATAGCTTTTTGATTCAGATATTTACCTGGGTGGTTTGTAAAATTGATAAACGGTACAGCAAAATCCAAGTTTTTGGTCATTGTTATGGAAAGCATTGTTTATGAAATTTTAAAAAGATTTTCCATGAATAAAGTTAGAAAAACTGTTCAGTTTTCCAAATATAGGTAGAATAATAATTTTGCGGTGCATACCCATGAAACGCTTTTCGTAATAAGCATCAAATGAGTTTGTTATTAATATATAAAAAAATACCTGGCTTTTCAGTGTTTTGCTTGTACATGAATTCAAGAAGTTATTAACAATAAACCAGAGTATACAGCCTTTTTCTCGGCTGGCGCCAAAAAGCGATTAATGCGGTTTTGAGAAAGATATATTTTGACCATGAATGCCATAATCACATTTGGTTAAACACTCGGAAACAGAAAAACACTTCCAGGAAGAAAATCTGGAAATTCCTAAAGAATCTCCAAGTAACTGGAGGCCGTGATTAAAAACAATACTGCCGTAAGAAATAGTTGAAAATTTCTAATCTAATTCTAATGATATCAAATAACGTGCAAAAGATGGAAAAAATATATATGCATTTTTAATGAGACCTTTCTCAACTGACAGCTGAGCCCATGAAACCGTTGATGCCGTTCGCAGAGAAACAATTTTTTTTTGCCATGTTTGCACCATTCATCTTTTGTCAAACGCTGAAAAGTATACCTTAGGCATCTAATACAACAAACTGGAGATTCCTGAAAATTCTGAAGGAAGGAGGGGGGGTTCGATATCCAGTTCCAGGACTAAACGAGTGGTCCAAGAGACGATCTAGTCTGGTTTTAATTTGACTGAGAATAGCTCAGGGCTTGACTTAAGATTTCGACAAGCTGGTAATTGGACACTTCATCGAACCAAACTACTACAAGCACGGTTTTTACAGGTGATATTTGGAAATCAACTAAAATAAAAGTGGAAGTCCCTAAATATAATATGAATTCAGCATGCAATGGGAAATCCACGAAAATATGTGGAATTAAAACGATCTTAAATAACTTGGAAAACACACGACTCTTCATTATCAGAGAAGGTATCCTAGTTATGCATCTAGATTCACTTTCATCTTAAACGTCATCGAATGTTTTACTGAAATCCAGCCGTAACTTTTTGATAGATCCCGTGGACAGACAAAAAGACACTTAAGAGGTGGAAATGGTGAATTTGTACGGAGGCGCCAAGCAATGAAAATAAAGTTAGGATGACGCCTAAACGATGACCATGAGCTTACTCGAAGAGAGAGAGAGAGAGAGAGAGAGAGAGAGAGAGAGAGAGAGAGAGAGAGAGAGAGAGAGAGAGAGAGAGATCCCTGTGAGGAACTAGCGAGTGTTGGGTTATTATTTCACGCCATGTGACAAATGGTGACTTAATCGAGGAAGAGGCTTTTTAATAATAATAATAATAATAATAATAATAATAATAATAATAATAATAATAATAATAATAATAATAATAATAATAATAATAATAATCTTGAAGAAGACCTGTTTGTAACAAATTTCGTTGAAAAGAATGGCACGAAATAATAATAATAATAATAATAATAATAATAATAATAATAATAATAATAATAATAATAATAATAATAATAATAATAATAATAATTTGTATAAGTGATGCTGATGATTTATCATAATAATAATTTCATCCATGGCATCGCAGTCATCATCATTTGTCAATATTTTCATGAATGTTAATGAAAAAATAAAAAAGCTGGTTTTGCCTCTTTTCAGAGAGTTGTCCTTTAGCTTGAGTTTTCCTCGTGGTAAAAATAACAGAAAGAGAGAGAGAGAGAGAGAGAGAGAGAGAGAGAGAGAGAGAGAGAGAGAGAGAGAGAGAGACTGTGTACTCCTAACTTGTCCTCATTTGCAAATACCCAGGGCACCGGATAATATGCTCATGGCCTTCCGTAAGTAATATTCATCAGTGACTGGCATTAGTGATACCAATCACCATGAAAGAGTACTTCATTAGGGCGTCAAGTGACTGACTTTATACAGGAATCTCTTTCAGTAGATATTTCTTCTCTCTCTCTCTCTCTCTCTCTCTCTCTCTCTCTCTACACCCAAATGCACACGCACACATACCCCGCGTGTGTTTTAAACGCAAAATAAAAAATTATAAGCATGTTATCTACACATTACAGCATTAATTTGTCTACTTACATAAGCCACAACTCTGCAAAAAAGCAAATTACTCTAATCGTCGTAAAAACTGTTGTTTATATAATTATTCTGAAAAAATTATACTAATGTGCCTGAAATAACCGTCCCCTCAAAAACACAATGCTTAGCTATGCAATATTCAACAGAAATTAACTGTACCCACTAAAAAATACAGAAAACTCCTCCCAGGGAAGGAAAATATAAATACAGTAAAATAACGACCAAAATGGCAACCTCTCCACGCCCTCAAAAAAGATGACATTACACAAATAACAGAACTGGGATTGATAAATAAGCCTGATACATTAACCACGAAAATCATAAACGTATTATCATCAAGCATACCATTACTGTTCTAACCACTAATCAAGGCTCCGCTTACGCGCCCACCAACCGACGTGCCAATCAAAATACGTGCTTGCACGCAAGCTTTCGCTCGGACTTAGTAATAACCCACACGTTTTAGTCTGCCTGGGGGGTGCCTCCTCATTTTATCTTCCCTTGACAAAACACCTTCCTCCCTTAGTGGTCCTTAGCAGCCCCATGGGAACGCGGCTAACTGAAATTAAAACTTGATGATCCATTGGTGGCCATGGCAGCTTTGTGGTCAAATAGCTGCCTGAAAAATAAATCTGTATTAATGGCACCAACTTGCGTCAGTTACCACGATTAAAACTGTGTTGGCGACAGACCCTAACCTTCTACTTCGTATACCTTATTGTGGAACAGCGTTGGCAAGTATGTATGGATTGCGCAAGTTTTCCTAGGTGTGATATTTTACTCAGATTGTTTTTGTCTTGTAGACTTACGACTACATAAGTAAATCACACATTTTTGGCGCTAATTAGCGTAGTATTATGGTGCAACTTTAATACTGATCAACCAGTCATACTTTTGCTTCTATAATAATAACCAAAATAACTATAGTTATGATAAAGAAAACTTATTCCTGAAATTATAAGTATTGCCTCACAGTTCTGGCGCAGACACGCCCTTTATCTAATGCTTCCTCGCAGAGCCAAGCATGTACTGTCCATGTAATTTCATAATTAATTCAAAGTAGCAACCATCATATTGCAAAAGATTAAACGGCAATTGACCAGTATAGATGCGAGCTTGAACAGACTTTAACATCCATAATAATCACGAGAAAAAACTGAGGATAAAATAAATATGTACGAAAATGCACACATACATACATACATACATACATGCATACATATGCACAGCTTGTTGAATGACATGCCGGGATCAATATTCCAAAGGCATATCTATCATTAAGTAAGGTTCAACTGTACTACGTCGTGGGTATTTTCTTTGCTTGTTTTTACAGTCACAGCAAATGTACAGTTATATCCCTTGGTACTAATTTTATTTTGTCTTTCTACAGCCATTGGAAATTAATGATTTATCTCATGCTTTGTTGTCCTATATAATCATTGCAATCAACTCCATGAAATGACGTTTTCTTTCTTGTATAGTCATTGAAAATAAATTCTGTCCGGTAAATGTTTTTTTTTACACCAATTGCAAATAAATTCTGTCCGGTAAATGTTGTTTTTTACACCAATTGCAAATAAATTCTGTCCCAAGAAAGTTTTTTACAACCACTGCATATAAATTTGATTTCATGGCACTATATTTATAAAGTAATTGCATATCAATTCAATTCTAAGGGAAGTTTGTTTCAGAGCGACAGCGACTAAACTGCAGAATAATGGTATATAATTACAGAAAACAGAAAATATGCTTCCCAAACAGTACTTATAGCAGTAAGCTTCTATCCACCGAAAAGACAACGCTGATAAAAACATTAAAACTTTAGAATATTCAACATGAATAGTTACTCGAGGCCACCCTATGAGAGAGAGAGAGAGAGAGAGAGAGAGAGAGAGAGAGAGAGAGAGAGAGAGAGAGAGAGAGAGAGAGAGAGAAAAAAAATGCCAAGATTTATTATGGCACTTTATATCAGCTCTCCAAGGACTAGCCACTTACTTCAGAAAAGCAGTTTTGTAACATTTTTGGTATTGTGAGAAGAAGAAGAAGAAGAAGAAGAAGAAGAAGAAGAAGAAGAAGAAGAAGAAGAAGAAGAAGAGAAGCGAGATAGATCTACTGTGGAGTTAATCGATAGACGTACTTCAAGGAGATACTAGTCCATCAGAGAAGACATCCCCAAATATTTTAATTTTAACAAATAAATAAATCACATGAGAGTATCAGTCACTTTATCTAATCTGTTCTGGAACTAAGAATCCATTCTATAATTAAACTAACTTATATGTAAAGAAGTTCCCACAAAGCCCATCCGTTGGATCGAGTTTGGTTACTATTTAAAGTTAATAGGTATCTGTGGTATAGGTTATTCATATCTATCTTAAACGTTTCTGTCAGCTGATTTCTTAATCGCTGTTTTCCAGGAGTACAAATTAAGGCGTTCTACGAATAGTTCCTTTGATATGCAAAATATCTGATTGATGCTAGCAGGTACGTTGCTCTTGCAAATACTGATTCTAATCTTTTGTCCTCCTCCTGGATTGGAGACCGCAATAGTTTGGCGGGGTCTAAAATTAGTAGTGTTTCCTTTTCCATAGTGGAACATTGAGTTTATGCATTCAAGTATATATTGGGTTTGTTCAACACCTATACATTGCTGAGAAAGTTGTAAGTCATTGATGATAACCACTCCTAAATATTTTTCTTAATGAAAACTTTCTACATTCTTGCCAAGTAGGTCACACTTGATATTTTTGTCTTCATGAGCTATGTGCATAACTCAGCATCTTTCTAGATTCAAAGGCACCTGCGACTCTTCTATTTTCTCCACCTATTTTTCTTCCAACTGTTTTACTGCTGTACCAATATCAGCAAGATACGCGTTTCTGTTGTCATGAGCAACATGCATATTTTGCTAGTCAGACTCAAGTTGTGGCTATCCATGTAGGAAATGCACAGCACAGTGACTCTTCCAACTAGGGGATGTCCCACCGATGCAATTCTTAGTTTTCTATTATTTAACTTTTGCCAAATGTCATATAAGGTTAGTTCGACATGAACGTTCATTATGAAATCCATGCCGTCTGTCTGGAATTACTCTGTCTAAATTATGTCGTCTGCAATATAGAATTGAGAGAGAGAGAGAGAGAGAGAGAGAGAGAGAGAGAGAGAGAGAGAGAGAGAGAGAGAGAGAGAGAGCACAAATCCTTGTTAAACACTGGAGCACAGCTAAGTCACTGTACAGTGTTAGCTCCCGCCTTGAGTGTTTTGCCAGTCGCGCATTCAAACAGTTAAACGCCATTTTGAACACAGTATAAGCGAAAATAAGGAAATGCATTACTCTTAGCATATTTACTCTAGATGGGACAGTTAATTATTTTTCTTGTTACCATTCTGAATAATAATAATAATAATAATAATAATAATAATAATAATAATAATAATAATAATAATAATAATAATAATAATGCTATTAAACACATGGATATCTGCTGCTGCAGGTGCGCTATAACTCAACTGAACATATTTTGAGAAAAACTTAATAATGAATTTATTCTCTGATTTTTGCAAGACAGAGTGTATATTATACACACACACACACACACACACACACACACACACACACACACACACATATATATATATATATATATATATATATATATATATATATATATATATATATATATATATATATATATATATATATATATGTATATATATATATGTGTGTGTGTGTGTGTGTATTTGCATAAGCACTACAGTGACATTAGGTGTAGCTCTGGAACTTCCGTTCTCCAATTGCACATGTGAAGAATTATAATCTCTATACAACGTGGGTAACTGTAGTACTACTACTATCAATAATAATACGAATAATAAAGCACTCAATGTTATACATAAATACAATACAGGACAAAACACAAATTACAGGCAGACAGAAATAAAGACTGAACAATTACATTGCAGCACTGCTGAGAGCGTTACAATGGGCTCCCAACTGGCGTCTTTTTCTAATAATAATAATAATAATAATAATAATAATAATAATAATAATATGATTGAAAAGAATAGCACTCTGTATGCCGTTGAGCTTTTATTCCGCCTTCGCATCTTGGCATATAATTTTCTTCGTTTCATCAGGTAAATTATAAAACAGCAGTCCGAAGTTCTTTATTATTCTGGTACTTCGGTAGTCTTTGCTACCAAGGGGGTGAATGGCACCAGGAGCATAAGCAAGGAATATTTTTACCCAAAAAAGAGTTTACAAAGAAGGGGGATTACTTTTTTATTTGTCGGTCATATTCCACTAGCTCTGTTATTGGCTGCGAGTCTGGCTGACTGATGCAGATGCTGACTGGTTGGTGCTGGGGTGCTCTGGTCGTTGTTCTCCTGACAGTGGTTGGCAGGATGAGGGTTTCCCGAGCAACATTTAGAGTAGGTCTCCACTGAAGAATGGAGAGGGCCTCCTTGAAGTGGAGGTGGTGATGGTCCATGTCGCCATCGAGGATTGTGGCATTCCTTATGATCTGCTGGCACTGGGGCCACTGCTGTGTTCCTTCGTGCAGATGGAGATCCTCTTGTTGTTTGTCATATCAATGTAAGAATGGTGAAATTCATTCTCGGGCACAGTATTTGGTAAACCACTCCTCTCCTCTTCATGGGATTGCTGCTGACAGAGGAGCTGTTCTTCATGAGGTAATGGGCAGTCTTCCAATCTTTATAACAGACCGTAAGGTCGATGGTTGTATCCTCTTTGGCAGGGGTCATGTGAGCCTGAACGATGTTCTTCAGGGCTGCCTTATCCTTCTTATACTCCATATTCATGTATTTCATGTAAAATAATTTTATGGTCCTTGTGCCTGGGGGGCATGGCTCTCCAGCCAATGCCAACTGTTGACTCTGTTCTTGACACCCTTACTACCTGATGGCAAGAATATCTATTATTAACGAGCACATGTGCAACATGTTCAGGTTTGTTGGAGGTCGCACTCCAGGAAGAGCAGTGGGAGAGGGCATGGTAGGACTTCTGTCCTGTACTCACTCCCTACCCAAGGTGTTTTGTTCAGTGCTAGTGTCCCTCTTGGTGGCGCTCCTCTTCCAGGGAGCTCGATGGCTTCATACTACTTGTTAGGCCACTACTATGGGGCCCAAAGTGAAGGTGTCCAGGGACCTGTGCACCAGTTCCCTCTAGTCAGAGGAGAAGGTGGACTGCTGCTGCCACACAGCTGCCTTCAGTGCCTGCAGGAGGGAGTGATTTTTCCTGTATGCCACTTAAGGACCTATCCCCTAATATTGTGGGCCTTCTCATTGCCTGGGGTCTCTCCTCCATCCTGCTTGAAGTCATAGGCCCTCATGATGACCTCCCTCTTTCTTCATCTTGCCTGTACTGACAAACAGCCTCTTACGGCCAGGGCTGAGGGTGGCTGTTTTCTTAAAGTATGCTCTTCATGCTCTGACTGGGCACAACATCTCCTCTGATGAAGTCCTTCAGAGAGGGAATCAAAAATTACTCGAATCTCAAGTTTGGGGCCAAGGGGTTTGGGGTCTTGGCCATGAACTCTGGGATGAATTCCAAGGAAAGGGAGAACCACTCCTTGGGGTGGGTGATGACATAGGAGAGGCCAGGAGGAACAGTCTTTAGGTTAGATCTTTGTCAAAGGTCTTCTGTAGGGGCTTGTAGGGTGCACCATGAAAACTAGCAAAGACCTTTGTAATGTCCCACTCTGGTGCCCACAACTCTCTTGGGGGACATTTCTTCTGGAAGCCCTGGACAATAGCTGATAGCTCCCATGATCTGGACAGGTTGATGCCCCTCAGCCAGAAGATCTGGAAGAGGGCTGACCTGTACCCCTTGATGGCTGTTACTGAAAAAGCCTTGTCACATCTGAGAAAGACTAGGAGGTCTGCCACCTCTTTTGGAGAGGTCTTCAGAGGGTTGTGACCCTACCTGGGGTAGTAGCTACTTTAGCTGGAAAACATATTAAAAGGAAAAATTTCTTTTCCCATATGTAGTAAGGACAACCAGCCCAGTGTTGCCCATAAGTTGTCGTCGCCCAAGAGCAATGTGATCCTGATACTGATGCAACATCTTTGTGACTTGCGCCATGCCGGAGCAAGATTTCTTCATATATGTATGTGATTGGATGCACTGTATGGAGATGACAATCATCTGTTGTGTCATCATCAGCTTCACCCATATAGGGGAATATAAGCTTCCATAGAATTGCCCGCAGGAAAGAGAGAGAGAGAGAGAGAGAGAGAGAGAGAGAGAGAGAGAGAGAGAGAGAGAGAGAGAGAGGATTAGTAATATAAACAGAGGTTGGACAGGCACGTTCCGATGCCAGGTGAAGATTCCCCTTGGTCACCTGCCTCCAGCAATATTTGTCATACCTGTGATGAGGCGAAGGAGCTAGTCCTTCCTGCCAGTGACGAGGAGAAGTAATCAGTCCTTCCTCCCTGTGACAAGGAGAAGTAGCCAGCCCTTCCTGCCCTCCATCTGCACAATCTCCGGATTCTGAGAGAAACAACATTTGCTGTCCATCCTGAAGCCACCCCTTTTGGGAAGTATTCAAACCTGATGCCATCATGCTAGCATTATGTCTTCAACAGAAACCCCAGCAGCCTTTCTGTGACGTCTTCAAGCTCAAAACCACCAGCATCATCTCTTCAGCTGAAGCCCCAGCCATGAAGAGCAACTCACCAACTCAGCATTTAAGTATTAAAATTGCCCTACCTTCCAACCTGTTCCCCCCTGTTTGTAACTGCTTTGATTTATTTTGATTTGTGTCACGTTGAAAGAAAGCTGAGGGGAAGCAATGTTTCATTTTCTTTTTGTAAATAAGGCTGTGAATAAATGTGCCATAGTGTTGTGTGAGTTTCCTTTAGTATTCATTTCCCATATTTCAATTTCTGGTGTTGAATCCTTGTTATTTAGAGATTGAAAGAACCTGGAATCGTGACAGTGGCAACCTGGCCAGGATTTTCGACACCGTAACCAAATGAAACAGGGAGAATATAGAGAGTACTAAAGTGAGTGAGATAACAAAATAGTGGGTTGAGTCAGGAAGGCTTCTGGATATAGAATGCAATGCTCTTCTCAAGTATATTGAAAAGAAAGAAAGGGAGAAGTTTGACAGAGATGAAAGAGCAGTTGAAAGAGAAATTAAAAGACTGCAGCTAGAGAGAGAAAGAGAAAGAAGAAAAGCAGAGAGAGAGTGAGAGAGAGAGAAGAAAGAGAGAAAGGGCATAAACATGAGTTAGAAATCAATCGGTTAAGGGTAAGTTCTAATAACAGTCCGTCAGGCAGGAGACGAGGTAGTAATTTATCATTGCATGATGAAGAGGTTGGTAGTTTAGGTATATGTGCAGTATTGATTGACTGATTATGAAATTTAGGTCTTGAAGATCAAGCACCAGAACCGATCAGGATCATTCAGCGCCAGGGGTGCAGTATTAAAATTAGTGCTAAAATTTTATGAGGAAGATGCAACAAAATACTTCATGTTTTTTTAAAAGTTACTGAACAGAGTAGGTTGTCCAAAAAAACATGTGGACTCCGTACTTACAGTCAGCCTTATGCTGGGGATTATGTTATTGTGAAGGAAACTGTTCTCAGTGCTTACAGGTTAGTACTGGAGGTGTACCACACGAAATGTAGAAGTTTGAGAAGGGATGAGAGCAGTACGTATGTAGAGTGCAGAAAGAAGTTAGATTGTTTTATGATTGGTTAACTTCTGCTGAAGTTGGTAATTTTGATAATCTCAAGAACTTGGCTTTGCTAGAAAACTTCAAGGATAACGTATCCCCAGAGATTAAGCTATATATAGAAGAAAGGAGTGAAAAATCTTTTTCAGACACAACTATGTTGCCAGATGAGTCCAGTCAAACTCATAGTTTAAGTAAGAGTAAAGAAGAAATGCGGATCCTTATTCCAGTAATGTAGTAACAATACAGGTAGAAAAATTAAGATATAACTTAATAAATATTCCAGTAATAGGACCTACAGCTATTGTAACAACCACATTAGAGCAGAAATGAATTTCTATCACCAGAAATACATTCCTCTAACTCTTCATCAGCCGGCCGCGGGAATTGATTACTATTGTTATGCATGTGGAAATCCTGGTCACATACTTCCAGGTTTTGTAAGAATAAAGGGGCATTTAGTAGTTCTGAGTTAACTTGCTACCAATGTATTAAGAAGGGCATCTAGCAAGGAATTGTATAGAAGGTAAAAGTGTTAAGAAACCAATGTCTCTAGTTATTAACCTTTTGTCAAGTATGAACCACGTTATTAAAGAGACCAAGAAATTTTTATAGAGAGTTTCTGTCTGAAGGAGTGGTTTCTTCTCTTGAAGGAGGGGATTCGAGAGAAATAGTTTTGCTTTGGGACAATGGAGTCGCTGCCTCCCTCATTAGAAAGACAGTGTGCCAACAAGGGTGGTAGTCAGCAGGAAAGAAACAGTTATGCTAGGTGGGTTCCCGAACACTTGTGTTTTTTGTCCCTTGTTGGAGATGAACTGAAGTCGGGGAGTGTTGGGAGCAGTAAAACTGGCAGTTGTAGACAATTTGCCTGTTGATGGCGTTGACATTATTGTCTGTAACGATTTAGCTACATCCATGTGATCCATGTGTGTGAATCCTGTTTTGAGTGAGCTTCCAGTGCCTGAAATGTTAGTAACTGGGTCAAGTTTAGATACAGATGTAGACTATGGTCATGGGTTGTTTGTAGATTCGAATGAGCACGAGTTCGTGGATTCAAACAAGTATGGTAGAGGCAGTGTGGTTGATCTTGGCATGAGTGTGACTGAGAAGACCAACTCTATCAGTATTGACAGTGTTAGCCAAGCTGAAGATGTAGCTGTCAAGAAAATGACATAGACATAGTCGATGTAGTGGCTTCAAGTGATAGTTGCTGTGATGGTTTAGGCACTAACATTTTGGGTAAAGATGAGCTAGTCAAACTGCAAAGAGAGAATGAGACACTAACCCAAATTTTTTTATGTGAGCTGGATGATGAGCTCGATAGTGTTTGTAAGGAAACCTTTTATCTAAATGACGAAGTTTTATGTCGTTATGTTCGTCCTAAGTCAGTTAGCAAAGAGGAGATTACTGAACAATTAGTAACTCTGAGAAAGCCTCACAAATTAATTTTGAAATTAACACATGATGATCAAGGACATTTTGGGGTAAATAAAACTTTAAGTGCAAAAGTAGGAGGTACTTTTGGCTTAAGATGAGAAGTGACATGAAAAGATATAAGTTATCATGAATGACAAATGGCTGGTAAACCTAACCAAGTAATCCCAAGGGCTCCTTTATATAATATTCCATCGGTAGGCAAACCTTTTGAGAATTTTGTTATTACTGAATGAATATCTATCTATTAACAATCATTGGCAGACTAACCCGTTATCCAGAAGCAATCCCCATAAGAATCTGTAATGCAAAAACCGTAGTTAAACACTTATTGAACTATTTTCATAAGTTTCGTCTGCCTTGCATCATACTGTACAGTGATAATGACAGTAATTTTGTGTTTAAGTATTTCAGGGACAAGATGAAAGAATTAATTATCGAAATTGTAATTTCCACACCTTATCACAAGGCACTGTTGAAAGAGTCGCTTACAAAAACTGTGTAACGATTTTGAACATGACTAAGAAGAAAAGCTACCTTTTGTCTTGTTAGCCTTACAGTTAGCACCAAAATAATGACAAACCAGATTTAGTCCTTTCGAGTTGGTGTTTTGGTCACAACACTAAAGAACCCTTAGAAATTTTAAAGTGCAAATTAGTGCTTGAAGGAGGTACAGTACCTACTACAAAATCTAGAAAATTACAAAGTGAATCTAACGAAAGCTTGGCAGATGGCAATAGAAAATGAGAGCAACAGCCAAGGGGAACCTAAAAGGAAGTATGATCTCAGGGCAACAGAGAGAAATTTCAGTGTGGGAGATAAAGTTTTGGTATTAATTCAGAAAGAACGTTCCTCATTGTCTTTAAGTTCGAAAGTCCTTTTTCTATCTTAAAAAATGGGAAATTTAAATTATTTAATTGATATGGGTAGGCATAGAGCTAAGTGGTTGCATATAAACTTATTAAATAAATGTAATGAACGCCCAGTGCCTGTAGTAATTGTGTCACAGAGAGAAACTAGTTTTGATAAAAACTCCAAGTGCTTAAAAATTTCATGGTATATAAACCTAGCTTATACAAAGAAAAACTGAAGGAAATACGCAATGTTTTGGCTAATCATCCTGAAATTGTTTGTGATAAATTGGGTTTAATTAATCTTTTAGATTTAGAGCATGATATTGAGTACAGGACACGAAACCCATTAGACAAAGTCCATATTGTCTGAGCCCAGAGAAAGTAGAATCAGTAAGAAAAGAAGTTCCTCATTGGACGGGTCGGTATCGCTCTCAGCTAGCACTCTGCTGGCCCCGCGTTCGATTCTCCGACCGGCCAATGAAGAATTAGAGGAATTTGTTTCTGGTGATAGAAATTCATTTCTTGTTATAATCTGGTTCGGATTCCACAATAAGCTATAGGTCCGTTGCTAGGTAACAAATTGGTTCTTAGCCACGTAAAATAAATCTAATCCTTCGGGCCAGCCCTAGGAGAGAGCTGTTAATCAGCTCTGTGGTCTGGTTAAACTAAGGCATACTTAACTTAAGTAAGAAAAGAAATTAAGTATATGCCAGATAATAATTTCATAGCTCTCAGCCAGGGTGAATGGAGTTCTCCGGTAGCTCTGGTGAAAAAGGAAGATGGATCTGAGAGATTGTGCAATGATTTCAGAAAAGTAAATGGTGTAACTACGCAAAGTAATTTCCCCCTACCCAGAACTTATGATTGCTTAGATAGAATTGGAAATACCAAATTCATTTCAAAGCTTGATTTGGCCAAAGGTTAGTGGCAAGCACCTCTAAGTGAACAGGCCCAGACAATATAACTTTTATAACACCGTTCCACAGTTACGAACCCCGAGTTATGCCTTTTGGTTTCAAGAATGCAGCTAATACTTTCCAAAGATAAATGAGTAAAGTTTTAAATAGCATCGACAACTGTGCTGTGTATTTGTTTTATTAAACATTGTTATGCCATTGTTGTGCAGAGGACAAACAGGGCAAGAAGCAGATGCTTGGGTGTTTTTCAGATTCAGCATGGTCTGAACACGACTGGGCACTTCCAGCGCAAATTCAGCATTGTCAATCTTTTCGAAGGTCCTTGGTTAAAACACAGATGTGAATGGAAGTAAAGTCACCATAGAAACTTCCAAAAACCTTATCTGGTTATAGATCCAGATTTGTAGGAAGTGTCACTGCGATGATGTAAGTTCGTTTGTTCGAATGGGAGTGGCCAATAAGGCAAGTGCGAGATCTTTTGTGAAATATGGGGCATTGTTGTTGTTGGAGCTGATTATCATAGACGGTGAAAGATAATTTCTCTATTACCCGTTGGAAATGGTAAGCTTAAGACAGTTGATGAACATTCAGTGCCTTGTCGGGTATTTTATTATTTCTTAAGGCTTGTTATTTTTCTTATTATTTGTGCATTTTCTTTATTTTGGTTTTAATTATTTTATGGGAAATATCCCGCATGTCTTATATTTAAAGTAATAATATAAGAATGTTTCTTGATTGACAGATGTTCCTGGCTTAAACCATGCACACAGGTGTAAAAATATCATGGACAATGGTCAGGGATGACTGTTTTAGACATCTGTGTTTACTGTGTCTGACTAATGGACTTTAGTGTTAGTATGGGACAATTAGTATCAATGTAGGGGAAGGAGTTTGGTTTCTCTTTATTATCACTTATGTTTTAGTGACGTTGCAGGTGTGAGTTTAATAACCTGCTATTAGCTCATTTATTTCATTAAATCAATCTCATGTTGGGCTTACGAAATAAAGTCTACTTTTGTTTCCAGGTTTGATTTAAACATACCAGTTTAGATGTAAAATTGTATTAGAGCTTAAAAGAGGGAGGGAGAATGCGAGAGAGAAAGAGACGGTTTACTTTGGTCTGCTACCAACCTGAGCGATTTTTGCCAGTTAAGTTGGGAAAAAGGCTGTATGAATATTCATTTCATATAACATATTTATATGATATTGTGATATTCTCAGAAACTTGGGAAGAACATTTAAGAATTTTAGTGAAAGTTCTTGAAGCCCTTGCAAAAGCGAATCTGGCTCTAAATCTGAAAAAATGCAGATTTTGAAAAACCTTTATCACTTACTTATGTTATAAAGTAGGTCTTGGAAAAATTTGTCCAAAAGATGGGAACAGATGCTACCATCAATTCCCCAATCCCAGCAATTAAAAAGCAGGCCATGAGATTTCTCGGAATGGTTCCATACTTCCGTGGATTTGTGCCCAATTTTTCAGAAGTGTTCCCATAACTAATGTCATTGAGCTTATAAATCAAGCTCAGGTCATCTAAGAGTAAGCTTATAATGGAGATCTTGTTCTCCGGTGGTGATGACCATAAGTGGTGGTCTACCCACAAGTCACAACTCTTTGGAGTTGATTCCAGCATGCCTCCCCTTGTAGGAGGCAAAAACATTTTGCTTGCAAACAGTGTGGTGAGTCCATGATGTGGCTCAGTCATGCTTTCCAGAGCTTAAGTTATGTTTGATGGCCTTCAGGACACGAAAATCAAAACTCTGCTTCTGGGCCCTGACAGTTCGGTGGCAAAGACCTAAAAGGATCTTTCATCTTTTTAATTTAAAAAAAGACTACTGATTTCAATGCTCTTAAGATTACTATTATTTTCAGAAGATTAGTTGGACTTGCATGTTTTCCTTCCGTTTGTAAGTGGGGAAACATGGGTGCATTATCTATGGGACTAAGTCCATCCTCATGCCCCTAAGAATATAGGGCAATTTAATTTCATTTTACCATAGGATTTTGAGACCGTAAAGGCCTTGGCACTTTTGATGTACTGTTGTCAATATTTATCATCTTGCAAAGTGCTCTTGATGAGGGTCCAAAGGCATACATGGTCAGTCTAGATTTTAGTGTAGCCTTTGACTGTGTGAAACATGAAGCACTTATCATCTGCAAACTAAGATTATTGGAAATCCTTGAATCCAGACCTGGCAGTTATTCATGAGTGGAACAGGGTTTGGGACATGAAGTGTAACCCCTCTAAAACTCAAACTATGGTAGTTAGTTGATCCAGAAAATTTTTGCCTTTGCATCCAGCTTTACATTTACATGGCATTATTTTAAATGTCAGGTACTCTTTGAGATTTTAGGTGTAACTTTTGATAAGAAATTGACTTTGAGAAGAATATGTGTAATTTGATTTCTGTTTCTCGAAAATTTGGTATCTTCCAGAAATGTTTTCGAAAGTTTCGTGATGAAGCTATTATACCAAAGTGTTTTAAAGTGTTTTAACTCTTTTCTTATCCCTTGTTTGGAGCAATGTTCGCCAGTGTGGTCGTCCGTTGCTGACTCTCGTCTCAAACTTCTGGATAGAGTTACATCAACAGTCAAGTTTATTTTGCCAATTCTTAATGCTGAATTGTGGCACAGACGTACTGTGAGTTCACTATGATTGTTGCATGAAATGTTCTAAAAAAACAAACATCCTCTGCACTCTTCTTTACCTGACCTTGTTATATTTGCTTGCAACACCAGGCTGGCTGCTACTGCAAACAGTGTATCTTTTCTAGCATAGGGTTTAACACTAATTAGTTTTCTTTGAGTTTTATTTGACTACGACTAAAATGTGGATTGGAATTGGAACTGAAATATAACATTTAGGCCAAAGACCAAGCGCTTAGAACTATGAGGTCATTCAACACTGAAAGGGAAATTGAGAGTAAAGGAGGTTTTAATGGTGTAACAGGAGGAAAACCCAACATTAGCAATATGCAACAATTTCTAGGAGAAGTTGAAAGTAAGACGGAAGAAAGATATGAATGGAAGTACAGTAAAAGAAGGGCAGAAGGGACGCTGCAGATCAACTTAAGTAATACCTACAGTGCACCTCACGCACTACCCCCTTTCAGGGAACTAAAATGTGGAAAAGTATGCCTAGTGCAGTTGTGGACTCTTCTGATCTCCAAATATTTAAGTGAGGGACAAATTCATCCCTGCTCTCTGCTGAAATCTCCTGAATTTCAGACGTATTAGTCTTATTTTATATTCTCTCATACTTACCGTCTTTTCCTATAACTTGTCTCTCTCTGCAGCTGAATTCCCTTTGGAGCCCTCTCGGGTTTATAGTCTATTGACTCCATCCTTGAGGGTTTTCAGCTGAAGACTTAAAACAGGAAAGAAAGAAACAAAAAAAAAACTGATCACGATTCTAGAAGGTAGTACTAGTTTAGTCCCACATCAAATTGTGTCAATAAAACTACTCTAAGATGATTGCCTGGTGTGTGTTTTTGTATATATCTACACACACACACACACACACACACACATACACACACATATATATATATATATACACACATATATATATATATATATATATATATATATATATATATATATATATATATATATATATATATATATATATATATATATATATTATTTATTGTGCGTTTGTGGGGCAGGAGAAAGAAACCTAATTTCTTACTATATTTTGCTTAGGATTTTTTAAACTTATATTCGTGATATGCTTCCGGTTCCCTTAATGTTTACTTATTTTGCATGTTTATTAGTTAATATCAATTTCATATTTGTATATAACACTAATAGGTCTGATGTTATTACTACTGACATGAGTACTGCCAGTAAAACAAAAGACTTGGGTTATATATTTATATATATATATATATATATATATATATATATATATATATATATATATATATATATATATATATATATATATATATATATATATATATATATATATATAAAACTTTATCACATACACAATTGTGTATGTGTCTGTGCATTAGTAGAATTACTAAAAGGACCTCATTCAAACTGGATGGTATCTAACGGAGTTTTTATTCAGAAAAAGTTACAAGCTTTCTTGGATTGTACGGATACTTGATAATGTGGACTGTTTGTCCAAGAAAGCTTGTAACTTTTTCTGAATAAAAAACTCCGTTAGATACCATCCAGTTTGAATGAGGTCCTAATAATATATATATATATATATATATATATATATATATATATATATATATATATACATACATATATATATATATATATATATATATATATATATATATATATATATATATATATATATATATATATATATATATATATTTTTCAGACATTGGTAGCCTTCCAATTCCCCGAAGGTTTTTTGGTGAGAAAGGTTGCTTGCCTCATGCCCGTTGAAGTCGACTTACTACTGGTTACAAAATTCACTAAGTAGGCCAACAGAGGCAGAGTAGAATTTTCATGAAAAGACAATATTTAACGAGTTCACTACAGTCTTTGTTTATCAATCAGCGGCACTGTGCTAGGGCAGTACTTGAATGGGTGACCCAATAAATGTCAGATTTCGTTAATATCATACCCTCCCTGACCATTACTTGCCATAGACCTTTGTAGCCTAGTGGGAGCTGCAGTGAGGCCCGAGAAGCCAACAGAGCGACTGAAATAAGTGAGGCTGGATTGCGGAATTATGAATAAGTACCAATGAAAAGAAGACGAGATATTCTCCCCCTGAGGAATGAGAAAGGCAAGAACTATGAGTCATCCAATGAAAGACGAGATAAGTGATTGAAAAATGATCAGCGCTTGAATGGTTGAGCGAGATTCTGAAGAGAAGAATCAGTGTCTAAATGGCCGAAACTCGGTCTGTTCACTGACTTTGATGATATGGTTTGTGTTGAAAACATTCTTACTTTACTTATTATAAGAACACTAGGAAACATTCAGTCAGCAATTGTCACGCTCATCATTTAACTGTCTGTTACCACTTAACTGCCCAGATCATCACATAGCTAACCAAGACGCTACCATTAGGCTTTAATTAAAGCGTGCTTCGAATAATTGCACAAAGAAAATGAATCGTCAGTAGTTCGGTGCCCGATGGGACCTTAGAAAATTCACAATCCCACAGATCATGAATGAGGGTAATGAACCTTCATTATATTCTATTCCCAAATCTGAAATTCTCTTCATTTCTCTGTTTCCTGAATCATACAACCTGTCTCTGAAGAAGCACGTATCTCATCATCTAAGTAGTCCATTGGCGTACTTTTTCTCTTTTTTTGAGCGAAAGGGTGGGTTTGTTGAAGACAAATCTGTCCGACGGTCTTACCACATTAAGAAATAAATAATGAAATGGAACCAGGGTATGAGATTTCAGCCATGAGTCACCAATGACTTACTTCCTGTGATTCAGTGTCTACCGTCTGATTCACAACCTGCTCGAGTGGATAATGAAGAAGATGGTCGAACAAAAAGAAACACCTTGAAGTGGAAATAACACAAGGTGGGGGAGGTACGTGATGACCAGGATAATTAATGAAAGAGAAGGCTCGACAAAGGAAAACAACAAAAGGTTATCACAATACAGATTATAAACACAGCTTTACTTATGACTTGGCAATGTCTTCTCTGCCATTCTTTTTCTTGTAACAACATCAGAAGAAATCTTGACGCTCGGCGCTGCTTATAATAATACTGGATGTTATAATAACATATATATAGTTATATTAACAGAACCTCAAGAGTGCTACAGTGACCCTGTGATGTCATCTGCTTCTTTTATTTTTGTAAATAACACCGGAAGAAAGGTCGATGATCGGCGCTGAAAGACGGACGGTAGGTACCACGATAGTTTTCAAACTTCGACTCATTTGATTTCATTTCATGAGCTCTAAGTGTGAACGAATTCATATTGCAGAGACTGCGGTTTGTTTGGTCTCAATAAAAGCAATGTAAATTATCCATCAAGGTCTTTTCAGCGTGGAGCTCGTATTTTACTAGAGAGAGAGAGAGAGAGAGAGAGAGAGAGAGAGAGAGAAGAAGAGAGAGAGAGAGAGAGAGAGAGACTAAAAAATAGGGCTTGATTAGGAATTCATCACCCCTACTGGGGTGAAGTTATCATCACAGTGAGGTGCCTGTATTCTCTCTCTCTCTCTCTCTCTCTCTCTCTCTCTCTCTCTCTCTCTCTCTTTTCACACACACATAAACCCAAGTCCAATCTACAACAGTTGATTCACAACCCAGTTTAAACAAAGGAAACGTGTTCATATCGTTCCTTTTCCCAGCCAGCCCTCTGGATCGAACGCGTTTTTTTCCCCCGAGTCAAGTGTGCTACCATTGCACAACTTGCGCCAGAATGTGTGCCAGAGAGAGAGAGAGAGAGAGAGAGAGAGAGAGAGAGAGAGAAATTGCCATTAAATGGAGGAGTAATGTTTGTCTTTCTGTGGCATCAAAAAGCTATTGTTCTTACTATTAGTCTCCAGAAAATTCCAGCTACTTAAACAAGACTTGTCCCATTTTTTGCACATAAGAAGCAAAAAATCAAAGTACAAAGATTTGAACAAACAGATTCATACGAGCGTATGTGAAACAACATAATCAACGAGTAACACTTAGGTAGTAAAGTAACGGGAAGATTCCTCTTTATTTTATTCTTTATTTTTTCCCTTTTAAATATGGCTGTTTGCGCGCTTACAAATGCAGATAAAAGTATGCAATATTTGTGTAGGATCTGCCCTGAGTCATGGCCGAGTCGTGTTGCAATCTTGATTATTTTGGCTTGCACGGAAAAATAATCTAACGCTACCCTTGGTTTCCTTCCTTGCTGGATCGGTATTCGATGCAATGTATAAACTGTTTGTGTATGTGTTTTTTTTTTTATTTAGATGCAGAGGCCAATTGAACTCGCAACCCTACATCTTTAAGTAGCCCAGGCCGAAAGAATACTAGAAAAAGATGGGTCAGTGAAACATAGAGATGTCATCATCATTCATGTTTATATTTGAGGCTCTCCCGTTGGCCCGTCAGTAGTCCATCCTGTGGCCACCATTTATTTGTCACTTACAGATTATAGCTTCTTTTAATGATTTGTTCTCCCGCGTCATCACTTTTGAACAGACGAGCGAACAGTTTCTTCTTCTTCGGCCTCATTGGCAGCGACAGGAATGTCCATCCACAGGCTTACAGTAAACTGGTTAAAAAAAAAAAGACTTCATTAACACTGTCTGTGAGGCCGTTCCACAGTCTTAGAGTGAAGGAATTAGGACCTCACAAAACACGGCCAAAGAGACTGTTCCACGGTCTTTCAGTGAGGTGATTAAGAACTCAACACCACTGACAGGAAGAACAAACTACTGTACAGTGTTACAGCTAAGTTTTTTAAGGATTTCAGTAACAATGCCAGGATGACCGTTCTGCAGTCTTACCTTCAAGTGATTCAAAGATCTTAGCACTAACAGGAAGACCATTCCATAGTGCCGTGAACGAAATTAAATATATACCTCAAAAACACTGAAAAAATTATTTTACCAGATACATATAATTTTTTTTAGCGACAATGTCCTTTTAACTTCTCGATTTCTTCACATTTTGGGAATGCTTGTCGCTAATATGACTAGATCCGTATTAAGAAATAAATGAAGTTCTTCTGACTCCCGTCCAAGACCCGATCTCGGTTCTGGGGTGTCGGCAATACCTTTTCACCAAAGCATTGGATAAAGGTGAAAGTTGGCAAGTGTATATTTTATAACCCTACCTAATTTTTGCAAGTTTTATTTAGTACCTATGTTCAATAGTTCTGGTACTTATCAGAGTAAAAGTGTGTTTCCTATGCCAGAGCCATCAAAATCGCGGGTAAGGGTTTTGAACACAATAATGACGTTAATATATGACGCCATGAGGCTCCACCCACAGTGAAGAGAAGTTTACATATGGGGAAAACGTCTCTTCACTGTGGCTCTGCCCACTTGCTGATGACATATTCACTAATTAATATCAGTACCCATCCTAGGTTTCAGCGATATCAATAACGGCGAGCTTTCCCAATAATTTTATTATTATTATTATTATTATTATTATTATTATTATTATTATTATTATTATTATTATTATTATTATTATTATTATTATTATATGTGGAGTTTTCATCGCAACTTCCACAGCAGCTGTTGGGACTAAGTTGTTAGCTTGGAATTCTTCCATTTTCTTGACATTCGTATTGCTTCTGCTTTACAAATAATTCAATGTATGTAATTCATCCACATAATGAACCAGTCTATAGCTCATTTGTTAGATCTATATCTATTCAGGGCAGGATACAAAAAGAAAACCCGTTTTGTTTTACCTCAGGTTTCGACACTATAGCCTTCTATTTGCAGCAAGTCAGGAGCGGTCACTAGAAGTAGAATTCAAATGAAAAGCAAAGATACCTCATTCACCTCAATTGTTAGAGGTGTAAAGGTCAACGCCATTGTTTTACTTCAGTTAATGTAACCCATTGCTATTTTTCTTAGTTTTTTTTTTTTTTCATTTATATCATACAGCACCCTAAACAGCGCTCGTGTAGCTTACTCGCTGCAAATAAAAGGAGTGAAGATTTTGAGGGCAAGCTATTATTTGCCTACTTAATACCAATCAAATGTAACACGATTTAGATTGATATGCATGGAAAGGAAAATATATTGGAATCAGTTTGAATAAGGAACGTATTGTTATAATCATTGTGTTTTAATAAATATGTTTTAGATATACAAATAAAACGTCTAACACTATACATAATTTATTTACAAAATGTCTTCACCGTCACTCTCGAGGAAGAGGTCGGGATTATCTAACAACAGCTCCTGCCCACACTTCTGGGGTGGCCAAGTAACTATTACCCACTATAGAAATGATACCTATTCACGCTATAGTAAATCTTGCCACGGGTCTACTCGCTTGTATACAAAGTGGCAAGCTGTAGCCCAAATGCAGTCTTGCAACCACAGCTAGCACTCTGCTGGCCCAGCATTCGATTCTCCGACCGGCCAATGAAGAATTAGAGGAATTTATTTCTGGTGATAGAAATTCATTTCTTGTTAAAATGTGGTTCGGATTCCACAATAAGCTGTAGGTCCAGTTGCTAGGTAACCAATTGGTTCTTAGCCTCGTAAAATAAATCTAATCCTTCGGGCTGGCCCTAGGAGAGCTGTTAATCAGCTCAGTGGTCTGGTTAAACTAAGGTATACTTAACTTCTCCATATCCTGCTGGCCATTATCGAATTTGTTGAAGCCTAGACTTTAAGCATATCCATTCACCGCATACCTGGTGGATGGGCGGAGCCTCAAGACGTCATATTACGCTTACGTAACGAGTTGTTTTAGGATCCTTGTCTGTGATTTTCTCGGTTCCGGCATTGGCGACTTCATTTTACTCTATAAATATCAAAACTATCGAACTTAAGTACTAAATAATTCTTGCAAAAATTAGGTAGGGTTATAAGATATACTCTTGCTAGCTTTCACCTTTATCCGATGCTTTGGTAAAATGTTGTTGCCGAAAAACCGTGTTTCATCGGCTCTGAATCCCTCAGTAGGTAACAATAATCACCTGGCCACAAAGAAATACTTGCATATACTTGTGTCTGTCGAGTTCAGATATATTTACTAGAGATGGAATAAACGCACCTTCACCATCACAGTGAAGTATTTAGACATTTTTATCGCTTTTTTTATTTAGAATTCACTGGTCACTTTTTACTAGATACGTCTGCAAATGCTATCATGTACAATGCCCTCTTAACTTATCCATTTCTTCACGTTTTGGAAGTGCTTGTCACTACCAAGCCTAGATCCTTCAAACGTTGCATCAGCTGGGCAGTTTGCTTCGAGATTGGGTCAGATGTGAAGTCACCTGCGTAACGATCATATATGTTACAGAGAGAGAGAGAGTATTATAGAAATAAAGAGAGACTTTTAACGAAATTATTATCGAGAATATCATATAGAGCGAGACACGTGGTCTTAAGCTTATGAATCAGAAAATTAAGAAAGGAAGTGTTTTTCAAGTGCTGAAGTGTTTTCAAGTGCTAAGACAAAACGAAAATTTTATGACTGTTCCTAGCCAGGTAGTGACAGACTGAGTCAGCAAATACCAATTACGATAAGCTCGTGATACACAGTTTGCAAACTGCCTGTCATGAACTCGCTGTCGAAAGAAATAAATGGTGAAAGAAGAATTGGTGATGGTGAAGTGGTGAATGGGTGAACTGGTCACAAAGTGATGAAGAGTAAGGTAATTTACACGTCTGATGAACAATGACGCAATTGACATGCCCATGAACTATGACGTAACAAAACGCCACCGCCCCAACACTATAAAAGGAGAAGGAAGGAGAAGGAGGACAGGCAGAGTTAGAGAACAGAGAGGGACAGAGAGAATAGGAGGGTATAGGAAGGTGGTGCATGGGGTGTGCAAATGAGTAACCCATACCACAGTGATTGATGGGACTTGGAAATTTTCACAGCTTTCTCTCTTGCACTTAGTTTTTTCACAAGTCCAAGCTTGGACTTAGCATATTCAGTCCCGAATCCAGCTGACTCCCCTAAGAAGCAGCTGAGGGAATATGGCGGAACCATGACTCCACAGGGATGATAATCAAGTGCAGTAAACACCACAATACACGTCTCAGTTAGCCACCCTGAAGAATTACCTACTGTATCATTTCAATGAAATCAGCCTGTTCCTTGAAGGATGAAAACAACGCTCTCGGTCTACGCCTCCTTAGTTCGGCCCATTACAGAGGGTTGAAAAGTTGGTGCCAGCTTTAGTGGGATTCAGGACGTTGTAAAGAACAGCAACCCCAGAGTACCTGAGGGTTGTTTATCTTAACAAGCTAATATTTGGGGTGGCTGATGTTAACAAGCTCATTCTGATACTGGCGGTGCATCTGTTTGTTGTCGGCCAAATGGAATGTCCCTTCGCCGTGTTCAGTACTGGGGGGGTGGCTGATGTTAACAAGTTCATTCTGAGGATAGCCAATCTTTACATGGGTACTCTGGGGTTGCGGATCTTTACAACGTCCGGGATTCAAGAAAGAAGAAATACTCTTGCAACAAGAAAAAGAAAGAAACAATGCGAGTGCAGTGCAGTGTTTTCCACCTAAATATCGTGCGCCCCCCCCCACCCTTTACTAACACCTGCCACACAGCCCAAACATATTTAACACACCGTTCCACACAGAAAACGGGAGAGAGAGAAGAATATCAACGCACAAACACATGTTAAAGAAGAGAGACGTTAACTTTCGAGAAGAAGGAAGAAAACTGGGTTGAACAAGTGAAGAAGAAGACACAGACAAAGAAGACAAGTGAAGAAGAAGACACAGACAAAGAAGACGCCACTGACAACGCAAACAAGAAAGAGAAGGCTGCATACCTGATGGCACTTCAATTAAATCCACTCTGTATGAAAAGATATCTGTTTACACACAAATATACACATAAAGTTCTTGAAGGCTAAATTTATAAAACTAATTTGATACGATACTTCATTTAGTTATTTCATTTGAAAACAAGTCTTCCACTTAAACTGAGCAGACATGTAATTAATCTTAGCAAATTTTTTTTCTTTCTTTACTAATTATTACTAACAATTTTACTAAACAATACTCATTTATTTATTGCGGTATTTACTAACTTGTATTAGTAATTTTTTATTTTATTACTTTCTCATTTTATGGGAATTATTCAAGTGCAAAATTCTTTTATTTTTTTGTGTTGACTTCATTTTTGGGGGAACATCTCTTCCACTACTTACATTCCTGATCGATCCCCGTTGTGTTTTCAGTGCCTTTTTAGGATTAAAATGAAATCAGAGTCAGTTACCCTTGATTAAATATATGCGAAAACAAATCCTTTGATTTGAACGAGAAGTCAAGCACGTAGATTAAACATGGCAATCCCTACAAATCCTCCAACTACATTGGCTACTGGGATTGCTGTTGTTACCCATAAAATTGCCCAAGAGAATAGCCACATAATTAAATTTTGGGGAAGGAAAGAAGACAATGATGCATGCAACTTGGAAAACTGGATTGAGTAAGCAGATACACATTTTAAATTCTTTAACGGGAAGTGATGGTGTGAAATTAAATGAAGCCAAAAGCTACCTTGATCGCTCGACAGGAGATATAGGCTGCTATGTTCATTCTGACGCTTAAGAATTTTGAGGAATTAAAGCAGTTTGTGAGGAAGATATATTCCATTGTGAGGGAGACTGATCCCATATAGCCTCAGAAAGATAGTTCAAGTTTGGAGAATGGATAAGAGGAATTACCTCAGAATGGGTCCCCAGTTGTATAACTTCTTAAACAAATGGTGCCATTTGCTTTCAACCACTCCGTGGACATCAACAATGGCAGGTCAACGGGTAATAACACTTGAAAATTGCAAAAATTTGTTAAGGTTAGCTTTGTTATTGGGATGTTTGCCATCAACGCTATTGAAAAGATGACCCGTGTTTGGAAGTTAGAAGAGGATGTTATTGAAATTGAAAATGAGGTCAAGAAAATTTTAGGCAGAAATGCCGAAGGAAATGATCTATACAGACCCTGTCATACAGACCTGCCCGAGTCACCACTGTTTCCATAACCGTTCCACTAGAACCGACCAAGTATGGAGCCAGAACGATGCGACTGCCTGGTAATGCTTCAGAAGGGAAAATATCCATGAAGTGCACCAGCTAGACAGCCAGACCATCAGGATAGACAAGGGCATAACAATCAGGGTAGCCATAAGACTCAACTCATCTCAAGGGAAATCTTCGATAGCCACATATTATAATTGCCAGAAAAAGGGCTATTATGGAAGTGATTGCCATGGACCAGCTTACTGCTCCTATCATAAAAGGACAGATCATCGTGTTCGAGATTGTAGGTAGAGGTAGAGATCGTAATCAGTCTCCACAATTTAGGAGGAACAAGGATCAAAATACTAACCAAGCTGCAAACCTACTGTACCAACAAGATCAAGCAATTTCAAACGAATCAACGGTAAATTTTCACACAACCAAAATAATGGACATTCCTACATAATAGAGGAAAAGACCAGAACGTCAGATTAAAGTCAAGTCATGAATGTTAGTAAAATTAATATAGGAGATGAATATGATTACAGACATGTACTCCCCACGTATGTTGGTTTATGGAAGCCTATTGCTGTATTCTTTGATACTGGGTCTCCCAAGATTATTATTAGTGAAAAGGTATACCAGGCAAATTTTGAACCCAGCAGTAGAATGTAGAATCACAGATGTTCATGGTAATGGCATAAACATAGTAGGAAAAATTAATTTTTCTTTTATAGTGGGAAGAGTCTCACTTAAGCAGACGGTTCTAGTTGTAAGAGGTATACATTTAGTGTTTGCCGATTTGTTATTTGGTTATCCAACCATGGCTAGGCAAAGGATTACTGTCAATGCACCTAGAGAACAATTAGTGATAAAAAGGGGTTATAAGTAATCTAGAATACCTATGTGTAAAATAATTAGAAGAAAACAGACTCAAAAGAACTCTGCTAAAAAGCATTCTAAAGAAGCAAAGTACAGAAGGAAGGTATCAGACATGCAGGACGAATTCTCAACAAATCAGTGACAACTTAGAATCTAACCAAAAACTTACATGAAACTCGGACGAGATTTAAGGCTTAAACATGGAGAAAGCACATAGATAGAATTTATAATAAATCCAATTTTCAAAGGGAAGGGAACTCATACACTTGCAGAAAGGTCACGAGTACATGGAGTGCATTACTCCTCGAGCCTGCATGAAGTTAGACAGAACAAAATAGCTTTACAGGTTATAAATAACAGAAGGGGGAAAAGCTTCTGTTAACACAGGGAACAGAAATAGGTCTAGCAGAAATATACACTTTTCCTATTCAAATTGAAGAGAAGGAAACTATGGCATCGATCAATAACGGGAATGAAAATTCTGCTCATCAAACAAAAGTGAGAAGAGTTATAACATGGAGCCACTTGAAAGATATTAAAGAAGATTATGCTAAAGAGAAACTCATAGATCTATTGAGTAAGTATAAGGATATAGTTGCCATATATGGAGACACACTTGGTAATACAGATGAAATAACCTGTAGAATAGATATTCCAAAAATCCAAGCCAGTCTATAAACCTACCTATAGAGTAACATATTCCCAGAATGAGATTATTGAAAGATAAGTTCAGAAAACGGAAAAAGAAGGAATAATAGAACCATCTAAATCTCCGTGTTCCTTTCCACTTTTGTTAGTTCTAAGAAAGGACAAGATTTATAGCATTGTGGTATATTTTAGGAAATTAAATAAGATTACAGAAATAGATCCCTACCTAATGCCATCCATGAGAGATCTTATCACATTCATTGGATCCAAGGAATATTTTGCCAAAATAGATCTGCTACAAGGATTTCTACAACCCCTTTAAATGAAGAAAGTACACCATTAACTGCTTTTTCCACCAGTAATGTCAGATATCAATATGTAAAGATGCCTTTTGGTCTAAAGTCAATCCCAGTGACATTTCTGAGATTAATGGATAAGATTCTCAGTGGATTATTAGGCAAAGATCTGCATTGCTATATGGATGATCTGATAATAGCCACAGACACCATCGAAGAACATATAACACTGGTCACAAATTTCCTAAAGAGGTTGAGGAGGGCAGATCTAAAGTTGAAACTAAAGAAATGCGCCTTCCTTAGAAGGAAAATAGACTATCTGGGACACACTCTAAGTGAAAGAAGTGTGGAAGTAAACAATTTAAAGATTAATTCAATTAAAGAGTATCCTACACCTCAATGTAGGAAGGATGTGAAGTCATTTTTGAGTTTAGCAGGTTTTTACCAAAAATATATAAAATTTTGCAACCATATCTGCTCCACTAACAGATCTGCTAACAGAATATGTATCATTTGAATGGACAAGACAACATGAAGTATTCGATGAACTGAAAGAAGGAGTCAATATAAATTTGATCAGTCAAGAAGCAAAGTCAAGTGAACCTGTAAGCAATGTGTTCACTATGCACTAAACAGAAGAGCTTTCTATATCAAACTTCATAAGGGAACAAGTTAGTATTAAAAAGAGATCTACCAATTGTAAAAAACGAAAGTAAATTTGATCATCAGAAAAGAATTGATCCTATAAGAGCTCACCCAGGACAAGATGAGACAGATAGACTGGTAAAAGGACCCTTTCAGTGTAAAGGAATATACAAAGATTTTAACAAATTTGTGAAGAGTTAGAGTGTTTGCAACAGCTATAAGGAAAGAACGAATAAGGATGTACTCCTAAGATATACCCCATCCCACAAACTCCATTTGAAAGAGAGCCATAGATCTCACCACTAACCTCCACACTAGCAGTAGAGGTAGTAAAAATATATTGGTGTGTATAGACGCACTCATTAGATGTACAGAGCTGATACCAATAACACGTAAGGGAGCTATAGAATATGCAGTTGCTCTCTTTGACAAAATATTTTGTAGATATTCTGCCCCACAACTAATAATATCTGATAATGGCACAAAGTTCGATAACTCACTAGTTCAAGAAATTTGTAATGCATTCAAAGTTGAAAAGGTAACAATACAACCGTACCATCCAACTCATAATGGCTTAGTAGAAAGGAATAACAGAAAGGTTCTGGACACATTAAGGCATACTGTAGGACAGGATCCTGAATGGGATGTCAATTTGCCTTGAGTCCAATTGTCATTAAAGGCTAGATATCATACTAGTATACAAGCACAACCCATGAAAGCTTTAATGGGATATGAACCAAGACTACCATATGCATGGCTGAATCAGCCAATCCAGCATAACCACTCTGAAGACATTATGAAGATAAAAATTAGTAATTTCAAGGTTACATTAGAACCTGGAAGAAGCCCAACAGATCATGGTAGACAAGTACCAAGAAGGACCGAAGCCAACGGATTATAAGACTGAAGATGAAGTATACATAAAGGTAGAAGTAAGAAGTGGTATCAACTATAAGTTAGCCACTAAATTCACAGATCCATTCATGGTCACAGAAGTTAAAGAGACAAAAATGAAAGTAAAGAAATGAATAACTTAGTTCCTTCCACATCATTAGAAGAATCAGATTTTTAGATAAATAGAGACAAAGTTAAAAGGACTAAAGAAGGTAAGGAAACAGAAGTAACTGAAGAAATAGGAGAAGTCTTGGAAGAGAGAACTTGTTATAATCTAATGAACAGGAGAGTCAGATCCCAGTAAAGAGCTTTATATGATTTTAGATTTGTTCCTATTGTTCCTTATATTTAATTTCTTTATTGCTAAGTTTACCTTCATTGGCTGACTTAGTGGAAAACGCCCCCCTTTTTTTGTTGCAATTCTTACTGTAATTACTTGGTTTTGGAGCAAAATGTTCGGGGCTAAGTGCACTACCTTGGAATTTACTTTTTCTTAGACTGCAATGGGAATATTTAGGAAACAGAGAAATGTAGAGCATATTTTTGAAATGTAATATGACAATTTCAGGAAAACTCTTCAAAATGAAGGAAACAATGTTGAAAATAATCGTCATGAGTCTGCAAGTTATAAAAATGGAAGCTTTAACATTGTCAATACAGGAAGTTTATTCTTGGATAAAGGACAGCTGAACTTGATAGACGAATACGCTGGAATAAAAATTGAACGCGAAGGCATAAAAGATCTTACTAATCAATTAAGAAAGTCTGTTTAAGGAACTAAAAACGACAGAAACAACCCTAGAACAAAACCCAAAATTATGCAATTTAGATATAGAATCCTTGTTATGGAATGCAATCAAAGATACACTTTAAGAAATAAAAGAATTTTATGTGCCAGAACAAACAAGAACCAAGAGAGGACTACCTATAGCTGCTGTTATTTCAAGAGGTTTGCCAGTAATATTTGGAATTTCTAACCAAATTCAACTACTACCTCTTCAAGGAAAAATTTCCTTGATTGAAGAACAAGTAAAAGGGATAAACATGGAAATGCTAGACATTAAAGCATTTATATAAATACACAACTCCTAGCAAAACTGAAGAACAAGGAAAATATGTTAAGAGAGATATTAGATGATTTTAGAAAAGAAACCCAAAATTGTTTCCAGATCATGAATTTAATTTTTACTATAAACACCCTTAAAATAGAAGTAAAGAGAACTGGGGGTGAACTACAGGATTTTGTATATAGTTTAGCAACAGCTTCTCAAGGAAGAGTCTCTGAAAACCTGTTACCATTGAAAGACTTGCAATAAATAATTACTACCGCAAAGCTTAAATATAACAAGTATCACATTGAACTAACACACTTACTCTATGCTTTTCTTAGAGATGCTTTAACTAACGAAGGCTTACTAATTACTATTCCAGTTAACACTAAAAAGCTCTATAAGTATTTTTTCCCCTTTTCCCACCTGTATTGCAAATTATTCTCTAGTACTGGATACTGAACATGTAGAACTCCTTATTCAGGAGAGACGCTTACTGCATTTTACACTTATATTGTCCTTCAAAGTTGATACCCCATACAAAAAATGGGAATAAAAGCACGTTAAAAGAAAAAGAAGAAGAAGAATTTGTTGATATACTGGTAGTGACTCTATTTGATTTTCAGCTGTCTTTTCAACTTAGTTAAGTTTACATCTGAATATGTGTTTGCTTTTACATTTGAAGTTTGATTTGGGAAATGTGTCAACTGACTTGTGCCTAATATGTATACTGTTAGGAGTCCTCGTAGTTAATATTATCTTGCTTTAGTTTAGTCAGGATGCTGGAGTCGGCTAAGTAGCCTGGCCGAGACTGTTACAGAGAGAGAGAGAGAGAGAGAGAGAGAGAGAGTATTAAAGAATACAGACTATTATAGAAATTATTGTTGAGACTACCATATAGAGTGAGACACGTGGTCTTACAGTTATGAATCAGAAAACTAGAAAGGAAGTATTATTCAAGCGCTAGGACAAAAGAAAAAAAAAAATTACGACTGTCCCTAGCCAGGTAGTGATAGACCGAGTCAGCAAATACCAGTTATGACAAGTTAGTGTGAACTTGCTATCAAAAGAAAGGAAATGGTGAAAGAAGAACTGGTGATGGTGAAGTGGTGAATGGGAGAAGTAGTAATGAAGTGGTGAAGTGGTTAAGAGTAAGGTAATCAACACGTCTGGTGAACAATGACGTAATCGACACGCCCATGAATTGTGATGTAACAAAATTTCACCGTTCAAACACTAAAAAAGGAGAAGGAGGGCGAAAAAGGACATATAAGAGTTAGGGAACAGAGAGGGACAGAGAGAATGGGACGGTATAGGAGTGTGGCGCGCAGGGTTGTGCTACAGCACAACCCATACCACTGTGAATTATGGGACTTAGAATTTCTCACAGCTCTCTCTTGCACTTAGCCTTTTTATAAGTCTGAGTTTGGACTTATCATTTTCAGTCTCAAATCCAGCCGACTCCTCTAAGAAGCAGCTTAGGGAATATGCTGGAACATTATACTCCATAGGGATAAGAAAAACCCACAATACATACATGTCTCAGTTAGCCGCCCCAAAGAATTAACTGTCATTTAAATGAAATATACCTGTTCCTTAAAAAATAAACACCACACTCCCGGCCCATGCCTCCTAGATTGGCCCATCCAGTGGTTGAAAAGTGTGTGTATATATATATATATATATATATATATATATATATATATATATATATATATATATATATATATATATATATATATATATATATATATATATATATATATATATATATATATATATATATATATATATATATATATATATATATATATTTGATTTTAAATCACGAAAAATTAAAAACATGACAATTATGTGAGCAAAGTTACAGCCACGAAGGAAAATTGAAACACTGGAGATGCTATGTATTTTCGTCTTATTACCAAGACGTGGTCACAGCAACTAAAGATATACAGAGACAAGGGCCTATTATATGGTGAGTATAAGTCCTAAGGGAATACAAAAACGTTGGGAGGTCACAGAACAATTAAGGGATCAACATCGAAATCTACTTGTTGGTAATCTTCTTTATTCTATCTTTCAATTGCTTCTGGAACGTATGTTTTATTACAGGGTCAAAAGAAAATAATCCTTGACTTACATCAAAATTATTGCCCAGGTCAACTGGATCAAAACAGATTTTAACAAGTTCATCGAAATAGTTTTGTTACAACGTGACATTATTTGGTTTTGTGTCCAATGTAATCTGTGGGACTTTTCACTTAAATGAAAAATAGAGCATTAATATTCTGACCTGTTCTTACTGAGTATTTGTGTGTTGTTTTAATCTGGTGTTCAATTCTTTACTAGTCTGACCTAAGTAAATTAATCACAATCCATACATGGAATTTTGTGTACAGCATTGCTATCTTTTCGGGGCTATTCTTTATAAGCATGTTTTTTTACATTATTATATGTGAAGGATACATTTGTATTAAACAATTTAAAAAAAGTTTTACAGCTTCAAATCCAGTAAAATGTGACAAACAAAGGGCGTTTAAGAACGCTTCTTTTTTTCTTTCCGATTTTCCATAGAAGGTCTTAACAGCTTTATTGTAATATTTATCCATAATGCGGGTTGGATAGCATAGATCTTTTCCTATTTTTCTGATGTTTTTGAATTCTTGATCTAAAAACTCGGGAGTGACTATTTGCCAGGCTTGAGGAAACATTGACGAAAAAACTGACATTTTGATATTTATATGCTGTCCTGAATAAAAGTGTACGTAAGTCAAATTATTTGTCTCTTTCCTATAAATACTAACTTTACAGTTAAAGGGTTCCCTTTTAGTATAAATGTTCAAAAAAGATAAACAATCATCTTTCTCTAACTCAAGTGTAAATTTAATAGAAGGGACATGATCATTTAGTTGAGCCAATATGTTATTTACATCCAAATCTTTGGGTATGATGGCTAAACTATCACCAACATAACGGTGCCATGTTACAGGAAAATGGAAAATCTTGGGGATGTACAGGCGTTCAAATAATTACAAAATCTAAATTATTTTCAACATGAGAGTCAGATACTGTATCTACAAGTGGCTGCAATAATGTTACCAGGAATTTAGACAGTTTATAAAACACTGAACCAATTGTATTAATTATAGGAAATACTGGTTGTCCTTCCTTATAAGTTTTAGCAGTACCATAAGAGTACAAATAGGGAAGTCTACTATTTACAGTAGTAAACATGTTTACCATACCCTGCTTATTCCAAAATATCTCTCTCAAACGTATATGAAATTTTGCATTTACACGCTCACATGGGTTAGAAATCAAATGTTCATATGTATCTTGGTCATTCATTTTATCAACATAGTCTACTCGATGCAAAATGACAATAACATAAGCTTTATCTGCCCTGGCTATGTGAGTATCTTTGTCTTTTCTGAGTGAGTCCAAAGCCTTATTCAGGCATTTTGGAAAGAAACTGAAAGCACAACGTACTGAATATGCAACATACCCAACACCTTTTGCCAAAGTTAATGCAGTCAGTATCTCCGGTTTATAACACTTCTCTTTGATAATAAACTGCTTGCTGATTTCTACTATATCAGGTTTTCTCGTTGAATTATTGAACTTCAATCCCAGTTCTAATAGACTCTTCATTTTCACTTAAAACTTTGGACGACAGATTAAGATAGTTAGTATTTTTCCCAAATGTTTTCCAATGAGACTTCGATATGAGAGATTCTAATCTATTATCAAGCCTCCGCTTATGTGCTATGATCTGACGGCGAAGTTGATTGTAGATATAATCTAATAACTTTTCTTGCCAATCTATAGTAATATCTCTTAGAAACTGGCTACGTAATTGTTCAGAATGGGCAAAATGCTTCCACTTTTCTTTCTTCGAGTTGTCGATGTGTAAGTTCAAAATCATATTTCCCAAACTGCCAAAAGAAAACACTCCTCTCCTCAATGCAGATGCCATCAACGAACGAGGCATCACGCACTTTACCTTCCCTAAGGAACATCTATTGTAATTTCACTTTGTGAGCCCTGATGAGGGCCTTCTTAAAGTCAAACACTAGTTGTCAGTAACGTGGACAAAGTTTAAAAAAAGCTTGAAGAATCCACGTGGACATCTTATAGTGCTGTAATCTTCTTAGCCATGAAGCTATATTATTCAGTTGTCAGCAATACCATTACCAGAAACAACAATAAAATCAAAATCCCACACCTGGACTGGATTAAGATACTGACACAGACACTTGGAAACTCTAACCCTTTTGCTTTTACCTATTCAAATACCTCAGCCAGATCCCTGATTAACGTCCAACAAAAGCCAGTCCCCAAAGACACAGGAGTATACGAAATCCCTTTACCTCGACTGTGACCAATCCTACATTGGCTTCATAGGTAAATCACTCCCCTAGAGATTAATACATCATAAACGTTCAGTAAGGTATGGCCAACAGAGCTCAGTTATTTTTAACCACATAAATAACCATAATCACAGAATAAACTGGAATTTGTCACATATAATTTATAGCACCAACTATCGGTTCAAAAGCCAGATGGTAGAATCAGCTTTGATTAAACAGAGAAATACGATGTACCTCTCAAAAGGAGCTTGGGACTCAGATACTATAGATAAAATCTTCCTCCAACCAGCGATTAAGAAGATTAAGGAGAAATTACCAACTGGAGTGATGTAATGGCTGACCTCTGGATCTCTTGGTATAAATACCACTTTTCTGTAACTCTTATTTCATTCATTACCTGCCTTGTTCTTCGAAATATATAGCATTAACTGTCTACCTTTTGGCATTTTTGTGGGCCCCTTTTATTAGACGGAATTCTGTTTTAACAGAAAATATTTCACAGTCATATATATATATATATATATATATATATATATATATATATATATATATATATATATATATATATATATATATATATATATATTTGTTCACGCATTCAAATATTATGGAAACTGTAATATGTCGATGACTACTCATAGATCACTATGACTGGCTAGTTCGTAACAATGATGCCCAGTGATATACCCTACATGGAAAATATGCTTCTTCATAAAGATGAGGACATGGGATCAAACACTATAACAACTGCCTCACGACAGTCAGGTCACTCACGGGACTTGAGGCAGAGTATGAATCAGCTGACGGCTGCTAGCCAGTTGACCCCCTGAGTCTTGGCCGTTTCCGCTGGTAACCGGCAAAATATATAAATATATTTTGTTCACTACATAGGGTTATAATACTATATGTACGGATTCAGCTCATAGGGTTATGATAATATATGTACGGATTCAGCTTCCAGAGGCTTTATAACTTATGAAATTGCAGGAATGATGGACGGCATGCAATCAGATGAGGAAAGTTCAGATGACAAAAATGTAAAGGATGAAAATGTCATGAAAAAAAGAAATATATTAAACAGTAGGCCTATATTTTTCTTCCCGTAGAAGGTGAAATTACTGAAGATTCTGGTGATTAATAAAATACTGAAATCACAGCTACTAGTGTACTGTTCTCTCCAGAAGCAGCAAGGTCATTGCATTCTAAGAAAGGAAAACAACCCATAATTCCTTTTCAGAGAAAATACTATCAAAATCTTAAAAGAAATTAAAATAGTTTCTGGCAAGATTTTCTGAAACCAACTCATGTTCTCATTATCCCTAGAGACATCAGCGGTTGATAAACCTCGTGAATCCCACGAAATATTCGACATGCTTTAAGACAATATTGTTACTAAACATTTAACTAGGGGAAACTGTTTTGTATGCGATCCAAAAGGGAAAAAATAATGTTCATTCTACTGTACAAATATGAGAATTCTCTTGTTAACAGGATATAGCACAGTTCGCTTTCGTCGAATGTTAGGAATGAAATGGTTGTTGATTCAATGAGATGTTCTCACCCGACTAACAACACAGAATTGTCATGCTTGATTAGTTTGCAAAGGTAAGACCCCTCCTGAACCTTCTTAATGAGCGTTTCATTAGCTACGTAGCGGTTTTCAGTCCTATAAGTGTCCCTATTATCGAACCAAAGACACTTTATTATGGGGACCACCCTGCTAAGAAAATAATAAGACGAAAATCACTTCGGTGAGTCTACAAAGGATGGACAGTCGACATTCCATGGGATACGTATATCTTGTGGATGTATAACAAGATAAAAAGCTGAGAATCCAGGTTCTTCAGGAGGGAACGGTATTTATAAGCTTCCTTGGTAGACTTGAGTCCGAATATCAGGGAATAAAATTCAACTTGTATTTTAACAATTACTTCTTTTCCTTAAAACCTCTGGAAACGATTCCTGTAAGAGGTCATGGTATAACTGGCGCTCTTCGAAGCAATATGATTTTGTAATGCCCTCTTACAAGTGCCAAACTATTTGAAAACGTTGTAGAGGGAGTCTTAGGTATTATTTTGATGAAGATTCTAATGTCATTGTACAAATGTGGAACGACAACTGTTGTTATTGTACATCAAATCAACATGCAGTATATCCATTAGCAAGCGTAGAATGTTATTCAAAGGCTCAAAAATATAGAAAATGATGATAACCATTCCTTCTTGGATTGGCAACTACAATTCACGAATGGGGGAGGAGATAGAGCCGATGAAAGCACAAGAAAATATCGAATTGCTGTCAGGGAAAAGAAATGGTATTTCACCTTTTTCTCTCAATTAATGAATGTCTGTATGCATAATGCTTGCTTATTTGTTAAAGCAGGAGAATACAAATGAGATTTATCGGAGTTCACACGTTCTGTGGTCAAAACTTGGTTAACAACACATGGCGTTGCACCTATAAATCCGGGAAACGAAGGTTAGCTGTGCTTGGTAATGTCGAATAGGAGCTCTTAGATATGATGACTTTGGCGATGATGTTAAGGGAGACAGAAATCACAGGTGCAAACAATGCAAAAGCTAAACTATTTACATCTGTACCTACTGCAGTATTCCACTGCACGTGGAATGCTCCTCTACTTTTCATAATAGATGAAAATCTACTACTGTGTATTTGTGTGTCCCCTTTATATCGTTTCATTGCCATTCATAAGAGTCTTAGTATTAGTGGATTCTGTTTGTGAATATACATCATTATTATAAGTTTGTATCCTAAAACATGAAAAGTGTTCCTCTTAATTCACTCGAATATTAGTATACGAACTCAATTAATTATTCTACCTTCACTCAGTCATAAAAATAGAATATTGAATCAGGGCGGATGTGTGACTCAGAACTAAATTTTTTTTCTTTGTTTGCCAAAGGGTTTATATATCTCCTTATATATGTAAGTATAACTGATATTTGTCTTGCAGTTTAAAAGAAATAAGGAACTGATAACTCCTACAGTTTTTGTTAAGTTATTCCCAGCGTTGCATTTTCGCAAAGTCTGTGACGGCAAAGATGCCCATGATTGCGTTTTGGGCACATTAATATTTTTCATTTTTCTCCTAATCTATGCCTCCAAATGGGATTCTGAGGCTTGTTCATACTTTACCCAATTAATATCTATCATATATGTAAAAAAGAAAATGGATCGCAAAATTTTATTATTTCTGAGCATAAATGGGCTAAACACGATGACGATTAAAATTAAAAATCAGGGCGATTTAAAACAGAAACGTATCTACATTGAGTACATAATAATACATTTAACAAATATATTAAGAACTAATTAAGGTAGATCTCTCACCTGACTTCCAGATGCTGCCTAATTGAGCACCAACCTTATCTGTAAGTAGAAAAAAAAAAAAAATTATCCTGATGGTCTTCATACGAGTGAGCTACAGACGGGCACATTTAATCAAAAGAACAAGAGAAGGCTTTAGTGCTTTTGTTGTCGTTAACCAAACGGGCAGACAAGTCTTTCGCATATTCTAATGCCTACAATAAAAAAAAACACACACACAAAACCCTATACATTAAAACGAGATTAAACTGCATAAGTAAATATCAGATAAATAACAATAAAGCAACAAAAAAGAAAGAAATAAATGAGTCAAATTAACAAAACATTGCATGTAATCTTGAGGGTAGTGTTAGATCCTTTTTTTGCCGAGAGCATCAGATCCCACAAACCAGCCATTCACCAGGAAGACTGGTCAACAGGAATGAATGGCCTTGCTTCGCTGCTGCGACTGCGTGATGCCGCCTTAAAAAACTAGGAATGCTAAAGTTATGCTAAGCAAGTAGATGATGGAGCTAGTCGGAGCAAGTAGCTCTCGCCGTTTGGATATCATTTTATGTTTACGAGAAGCATGTGCTAGTACTGAGTGGATGCTTACACTATGGAAGGCGAGTAAAATGCACTAGGTGGATGCTGACGTTATGTAAAGCGAGTAGCAAGTACTGAATGGTGTCATATAAGGTGAACGGGAATCACTGGCTCTAAAGGCGAAAGCTCTGACAGCAAAAGTAGATCTTTCATGTTGACATGAAGTTCAGGCAGCAGGGAAATGCCACGCATATCCTAGGACAGATTAAATTCCCACTGGTAAACACTCCTCGCGTCAACATTCTATAGGATATGTAAATATACTGACAACCTCAAAATTCCATTAAGAAATAATGATGGATTAATATACTCTTCAATCATTAACATAAATGCATTCATCTTAAGCAAAAGTTTAGAGTTCCTCATTCTTAAGAATACTCAGTGAAAATAATTCACCTTTACACACAAATATACACACACATGATATTTACATCTCAAATACACACGTAACTCTACAAAATCTCAAACATTAAGCCAAAACACCCTTGAATAGGGAATTCATTTTATCTTTGGAATACAACTAAAAGGAATTGTGCGTGATGCATTCATCTTATATAATTCCATCTGGATATATCTTTATGAATACATAAACATGCATACATATATATGACCCGATCTTCAGAGGTCATCAGGGTTCTTAACATACTGCAGGTCATGCAGGAATAATACGCACTGCTATAAGTTCATAATGCTTATATTAACTAAACTTACAGGAGGGCCCAACTGTGATTACGCTAATTTGAAATTAAACTAATTGACGACACCCGATTTCCGAGGCGAGGTAAAGGACCGGCGGGGACAGGAACGAAGGGAAAGGCAACCTGCTCCTACGGGAGTCCGACAAGACAATGCCCTCTCCCTTCAGGTCAAGTGCGTCTCCCCTTCAATCTCCCCCCACCCCCCACAAAAGCCTTCCTCCTGGACTCTATTGGTTGTTACGAAAGGTCTTACATCCACCAGTCATGATCGAAATAGGTGACGCTACCTCGTAACGAACTTCTGGAGGCGGGGTGACTGTTGGGGTGATTTTTGGAGGGCGAGGAGACGCCTGGCACTTTGACGGTTAGCTTGTGGCGTGCCTTCGATGCACTCGCGAGGGAAGGGGAGGGATGACAACCCCTCCGGACGGGGTCACCACCCCCTCCCTGGGTCTTTGCGTCCCGGCAAAGCTGCAACGTCCGCCTTGTCCCCCCCTCGAGCCTCGCCTTTCGAGGGTCGTACCTATCTAATGATCAAAAAGAAAAAAAACTAACTATCTCTAAGGGCCAAGTGACGTGTGTACAAGCCAAAGGTTACAAGTAAATTGAACACGCCTCACATCAATACAAGAAAATACTCCTTGATTTATGAAGAATGGAATAAAATTTTGTTTCTTCTATTTTAAAAATCAAAATTTATCACCTCAACAAATTTATGAACACACACAAAAAAAATTAAGACACTTCAACATTGTCTTTATCAGTCATGACAACATGGCAATAAACTTTTACTCACATTGCATACGTAATTGTCTTTACTGTTCTCAATATACAAAAAAAAAAATTAGAAATTGTGATACAACATTGTGTGTCTAAGCATGGCATTTTCCCAAATAGACAAAAATAATAAAAGACAAATGGCACACATCAATCATTGACTTTAAGAACATAATGAAATACATGACGAAGATAGAAAATTAAGCACAGAGATCTCATTACTTATGACAAGGTAACATACACTTTGGAAAAAAACATTAGTGAACATCATAAATCACAAAGGAAATGGTGGTATCTAGATTGGTATGTAAATTGTTAACACACAATAAAAGGACGACAAAAAAATATAAAATAACGGAAAAGGAACAAGCAATAGACTCAATTAAAAGAAGTTATATAATCAATAAGCCACAATACCAGAACTAAAACATAAGAATATGATACTCAGGCAATAACATTTACATTCGAAAATGACAAAAACAAATTATAAAAAATACTACATCAGACTTTGCAACATTTGTATGACTCTGGTGTTATGGTAAAACGTGGTTTGGCATTCACAACTTTGATTTTTGACTCCTTTGCTTTTACTTCCAATGATCTTTCACTCACGGCAAGGCTCGAGAGCTTGATCTTACACCCCTATATGGCACCCACCTGCGCGCGTGCATATTCTGCGGGCTCTTCTCCCAGATACCCCGCCAATCCCGGGTATGGGTATTGGTGTAGAGCATTAGGCTGTCTTCGAGCACCAGCACACAGGTGTGCCTTATGGTGTTAGCTCACGACTCCTGTGCCGATATGTTGGATAACCGCCGTGTCATGTTTGATTGCTTTCACCCAATACGGCCCTGTGTATGCGGGTTCGAGTTTGTGTTTCAGAAGTTGCATTCTTTTCTGATAGATTCCATCCCCTGCCTGGATTTGGAAATCATGAGTCTGAAACCGTTTATCATACCTCAACTGATATTTCTCATTGGCCCTCAACAACAGGCATTGTGATGTATGGAACACTTGATGAGTCATATTACAAAACCACACCCGGTACTGCTCCACTGTGTAAAGTGGCACCTATCGAGGGTCCAAGACCACCGAATAGGGCAACCTGATGTCTTGGCCGTACATCAGGAAGAAGGGCGTATCCCTAATTGAGCTGTTATAGGCGGTATTGATAGCCATCTCTGCCGTCTGCAACAAGGATGGCCAGGATGTCAGATTATCGGCAACGAGATACTTTAAGGGATTAACAATCTTCCAATTATGTGATTCCACTAGACCATTCGCGGATGGTCAATACGCTGCAATGATAACATGTTCTACTTGCAAAAGGGCGGTGAATTCGCACATTATTTCATTCACGAACTCGTGCCATTATCAGATACAAGCGTTTTAGGACACCAAACTGATTTACAAGGGAATGTAATGCTCTAGCCACTTCCTTTGCAGACTTGTCTGCCATAGCACACATGCGTGAAATGAGTGAATGCATCCACGAACACACAGATATATTTAGGGTGTCCTTGCACTGTGGGTAGTGGTCCTACTACATCCACATGCACTCTATCCCACTTTACAGGCACCACAGGCCACAACCAAGCCTTTGGAATCACATGCTGGTGTCTTTTGGCAATATTACACACATGACAACTACTTACAAATCTAGTAACATCCCTACGTATGCCACTATGGTAACTCAAAGGTGTTGCTTTGGTAGCTATCTGCACTGATTTTATAAGACTTGGTTTGCCACGACCTTGACTCTGAGAGGCCAAGGTCGACGCTGCGAGGCTGGCTTCCATAAGAGAGCATATCTCTAAAGTACACAGTACACATAGATTCCCTACTTAACTCTATAAAAGGCACACTGGCTTTACCATCTATGATCCTAGCAACTCCGGGCAAGATGAAATCCTCCCACTTTTTATGAGAATTGATATACACTACAGACCCCTCTGCGAGCTTCTTCGACGGGACGAGGGTAAGTGAGTATAGGTGAGTGGGAGGAACTACCTCCCCCACCTCGGGCTGGCAGGTACCACCCCTACATCCCCGCGCTGGTCGTCAAGGCAACCTTGACGACCAGTTGACACTTCGCCTACAACAGGGATGTTTCGGTAACCCTCCGCCCCTACAGGAAATGCCACCCTTATCTCCTTGCCTTTGCTATAGAGGACCACGTCAAACTCACGCACAAACCCGATTCCCAATATTATGGGAACAGAATCCAAGTGGGTAGTTGGCACTACATAAAACTTGTGAGTTAACACTTGTCCTCCCAAGGATATCTGTTGCTGCACAATGTGTTGCAGCATTATGGTATGACCACTCGCGCTCATTAGCGATAGACATCCTTTGGATGCCATAACAGCACCTGTCACTAAGTGTTCTTCTGTTAGGGAAACACAGGCACCACTATTCAACAATGCATGGTATGTGCCCATTCCCACACTTACCTCCAACACTGGGACTCAATATCCACTCTCACTAGGGGGAGAAGTGGGGGGATGTCTGCTCTGTTTCCCCTACCGATACACTCACCCCGGGGTTAGTGGTTGGGTGTTGGGGTGGGGGGAGTTCCCCACCTACTGGCCCACTGACTGCTGGTCACAGCCTTGTCTCCCACAAGGCCATTCGGTGGTACTTGTTTTCTTCTCTCCCATGCTGGTTTCAGGTAGGGGGCACGCCACCTGTCTCCCACTGGGGTTGGTCTGAGGCTGGGCAAGCCCTTGTTCAAGGTGGGAGCGTACCCCTCCCATTTGTGTTGCATCCCCCCCACGCTGGTTTCCCCTGCCTCTTGAGCTGGAGGGGCACTTGTTGTCTGGCAGTGGCAAGGGAGGAAAGGGACTAGCCCCTTTTTGGACACTGGTCGGGCCCAATGGTCTGTCTTAATATCTGCCTGCAAAAAGTTGGTTCTCTTGGCCTCTGTGTTCCTCTGCCTTGCAGTGCCACCGTCTCCTTCTGGGACAAAGGGAGGCTGAACTCTCCTACCCTCATCGCCCCTGAGTTTGTACTTTGCCAGCATCTTCCTGAACAGTTGTATCATCTTCCCTTTGAACTCTTCCCA